>NW_017180156.1:242064-284145 GCF_001652005.2 Ceratina calcarata
TTTTCGCTAGCGTTAATAGTTAACGAGTAATTTGCAAAAAACTGTTTTTCCGTTTTTCGTCAATAACTCGTTAAATATTAATGCTAGCGAAAATTTTTTACATGGAAATTGTAGATCTCGTCGTCCTCTACAAGAAAGGTCTTATGCAATTTTCCCGTAAGTCCAATGGTTTGGGAGTTATTGACAAAAAACAAAAATTTCGAAGAAATTGAAGGGGTACCCCTTGGAAAAACTTCGGAAAAATCGAAAATTTTTTTTTGTTGTTTATTATTAGCAATATTTTTCCGACGTCTGATTTCTTTTTAAAAAATTCGTTTCTAAAGTGCATAAACTTTTGGGATTGACTGTATAGCCATTACATCCTTAACCGATCGAGTATCACGTCTTCATTATTTCGTAAGTGTCGGAACCTGCCATAGCTCGATTTCAACTTTCGAAAGCGATAAGACCTAAAATGAAATTTGATCTCGAGAACGATCCACGATTATCAGTAGAACGGCGTTACTAATAGAACGATACACTGCGAAAGGGGTATAGCGGCAAAACAAGGTTCGCGACATGGTTCATTAATCGCGTTACGCTGAATTATTGCGTTCGCCGTAATAAATCGACAGGGATCCTTTCGGGTGACTGTAGCAAAGAAAACCGGAGGCCTCGCTACTCGCTCTAAATACGAAGATCGACGTTTTACGTGCCGCGGCGATAAATTATCCAATATCGCGAGTTAACTTTAATTAGGCCTCGATCCACTCGAGAACCGCCGCGCGCTGTTATGAATCGCCTGGAATTTCTTAGTATTCTTTTTTAGCAATTAGACATCGCGTACGTTTAGTATTTATTTATGCTACGAACGATTGTCCCAAATTAATTTACGTATCTCTGCTGCCGGGAGTTTTTCCAAATTGCCGTTTCATTTACCATCTTCGATTCGAAATTCGTCGCGCTCTATTCTGACGTAGGTACTCGACGCGTCGCGCGTTCCAGGTTCCCGCTCACCCCTTCTCATCCTTTGGGTCGTATCAGAAAGTAGTAAGCGCCACTTGTTCGTCGAAATTACGGCCCCGATCGTAAGTCTTAAAACGTGACCGGATTCCCGACGACGGAAACTTCGCCGGCCGGATGGAGAGAGGAAAAAACGAGAAAAGAGAGGAAAAGGGGATACGGCGGACGCTGGCGAAGAAGGGCGGGAAAAGGGTGTCCGAGGTTGCAGTTAAATAAAATCGGGGAAAAATCTTCCCCCGAGGGCGCGAAGGGTCGTTTTTGGTTGGCGCGGCACGGAAGACACCGGCTCAGACGGCCGCCATGTGTATAATAATGTTAAAGAATGTTAAACGCGGCCGAGGGTTTTCCGAGGGCCGCATACATTAGTTGTTAACAATGCTATAAAGGACACTTGGCCCGTGTCTCTACGCGCCTCCGCGCAACCCCCCTCGACCGAACAGATTTACGACCGTTCCTTTCCGCGCCCGATTCTTATGTAACTCCGCCGCTTCTGGATCGCTTCGGTTATGAATGAAAATATTATTTAAACGGCCCGTTGTCCCCTTCGCAGTTTCCACGGGAGAATCCACTTTTCTCGGCACGATTTTCCTCCCAGCTCGACGATAATTATTTGTCGTTTACGTATCAACGACGAAAGTCGATGGAACAGAGGTTCGGTAAACAATTTCTGAAATAATCTTCTACTAAAAAAACTGACGAAGGCGCGGTTTCTCTGGTCTACGCGTAATTCCATTCCGCGGGCTAATTAGCCAGCTCGAAGTAAATTACGCGAGGCGTCGTTCCGTTCGTATTAAATGTGGAAAAAACTCGCGTCGAAGACGAGAAAGAGAAAGGTAGAGGGAGAGGGGGAGAGAGCGAGTGAGAGGGAACGAGAGTTGCATTACCGTAATAGATGTAATTCATCGTGACCACCGTTGACCACGCAGCATTTCCTAAGCAACCGCCTAATCCCCCTCCCGCTGCTCACCGCCGCAGCCGCACACGCGCTATAACTTATCACCCTTGTCAACTCGTGCAAGCTGCAACCCTTGTGATAATTGTTTAAACCGACCACTACTGGCCGCCACCCCTTTCAACCGGACCGAGGACGGTTTCGCCTCTGGCCGTCGTCGCGTCGTCGTCGTCGCGCGCGTTCGTGTAGAAACTTTATGTACTTGGAACCGAGCGCGTAGGTACCTACTTAATTACGATTAAATTACTCCCGTTAAAACCCGTGGAGAACTCCGAAAGCGAACGCGCGCTTCAGCCCGCGATAATAAATCGTCAAAAGGACGCGTGAGCGGTTTTCAAAATTCCAAAGTCACGGGTCACCTACCCGTTTCACGACTTCTATCTTCGTACAATCACTGTGTAAGAGCAGCGGATCCGAATCTCGGCTCGGACGCGACAAAGGAGAAAAAACGAAAATAGCACGAGTTAAATGTGGAAAGAAAAGGAGAAGAAGAAGAAGAAGAATGAGAGGGTGGCTCGACGTATCTCGCGCTCGTACTTGAAAACGAACGTGGAACGGGATGAATAGACTTTGGCAACGATCCAAAAAATATAGCAGAAACGGGAGCGATAGTAGAGAAAGAGAGAGTGTGAGCGAGTGAAAAAGGAGAGAAAGAAAACCTCTCGCGACGAGAGGAACGAGACAGGTCGCGGGAACGGTCGAAACGAAACGAGGCCGTCGCCGCGTGGTAGCGGGAAGCCTCGGAGGAGCGAGAACGCGATAGCGAGCAAATAATAGGGAAATGATTTGCTCCTTGTTAGATAAAAGGACACCGGCCGAGGGGGATCCCGCGAAAGAAAGAAATATTGCTCGGAATGAAAGGAAATGGGCGAGTTCGGGGGTGGGATTCTCGGGGTTCTTCGGCCCCCGGGGGAGGCAGTGGATCCCTTTTCCTTGTAACCGCTCTTTCCTCCATCGGGGGCTGCTGGGTCGTGCCAGGTCATCCGTGTACGCATATTCTGCTCGATTACCAGTTAAATAGCGCTCGTGTTTTCCACTTCTGATCGCTTTTCCATCTCTCATCCGGATTCTTTGCATCCGAGCTTAAGGAGTACCGCTTTACCAAATTCGTAATTTCATTTTCCGGTTCGCTGGACCGGATCCGGTGGTTTGACAACCGGTAACAACACGAGACATCGAGGATAGATACGATTTCGGGAATTTTTTCATCGCGTAGAAAAATGTTTTGAGACGACGAAAATATTTCCCCGTGAAGTTCGGCCAGAAGTGTTAGTCAAGAAAATGCGATGAAACCTCGATTTTCGTCCAGTCACGTTTCATCGTTTCGATACTGTGTCCCGTTTCCCGCTCCTTTATTCGGATTCGTTATTTCAGCATCGCGCCCGATGATATCGCAGCATTCGCCGTGATAATCGATAGCGAAGTGCTTACGTAATTACACAGACGTTTAACGTTCCTCGTTCTCCAGAAACTTTTACTAAGCTTCTCCAATTAAAGCTTCCGATTCGTTACGACATTCTCTGTGGTAACGTCGATTCCGAATTTACTCGACTTTTAATCGGTTTTCTAATTCAGTGGAATCTGTTTTAATTGCTGTCCAGGAAGAATCTGTCGATCGATCATGGCTTTGGAAAATGTTTCCCAGTGCGCATCGTTTGTACTTCGAAGAATTCTCCGGAGGCCGAACGAGTTTCGTGATACTCGAATTCGTGGAACGAGAATGAAAAAAGCGGACGAGAGCGTGAAACAGGGTGGAGGCGCGATTCCGGGAACGAGTCGAGCAAGGGTTGACCGTGGAGGGACGCGTGGGTGGAGGTCGAAGGATAGAGGGTATGCATGGCGTCGGAGAGTCCGGTAGCGATCATCAATCAGAAAGGCAGTCAGCCGTCGGTCGGTCGGTCGGCAGTGGCTGGTCAGCCGCGTCCAGCGCGTACCGCTGGAACGCTGTAGGTTACGAAGTTTCGCGCGAGGAACGCGTCTACCTACGAATCCGCGAGTCATGCTTCCACTACCGCAACCTCTGATAATCGATCGGAGCCGTGCCACCTAAAACGCTTTTTTCCCCGTCAACCTACGATGGACGAAGATCGCGTTTCGGGTGGTTTTCCGAATCCGAAATTCCATTTCCGCTTCGACTCGGTTTAGGATATCATTTCGGCAATGTTCCCATACGATCTCGTTTAAAAGGCAACGTCAGATTCTTTGGTCACTCCGACAAATCTTTTACGCTTCCGAATATTCGTGAGAAGCTTCTTTGCTCTTTTCACTATGTTACTGTTTCCTGTCCTCGCGATTCGTTCGGCATTTACAAAAGAAACTCCGACTATCGTCCGCGCGCAGCTCGGGCGACGAATCAAACGGACATCGCAGAGTGGTGGGTCCTTTTCAAAGCGGAGGCGGCCGAGAGAAAACGGGGCTTAACGCTTTTGATCGGTGAATGACTCGACGACTTTGCATTATGATGGCTAAACTGTTCGCTTAGTAGAAGAAGCGCGCGGTCGGCAACTTTTTATCGCGCTGTGAGGCCCGTCGCGTCGCGGGCAACAGGTTTTGCGCGATCCTCCCGGACGCGGTTTTGTCGTTTATTCTGCGCTGTGCGCACCCTCCAACGAAATCGTACGATCCCTGGAAAAATGTCTCCCCGACTGAAACGAAGTCGATAAAACGACTCCAAGATTTATCTCCCCCATCTCATATGTATACAATATATTTCGCGCTTTAAATGACGTATTCGGTTTGTTAGTCGTTCAGCAACTGGCATGATTCCAATCTCGGAGACGATGCCAATCTGTCATTTAAAGTCGACTCGGTAAACGTGTTTCAATTTATACGGATCAAAACTTTGCTACGAGGATCTTAACGTTGACGGTACGATTCTTTTCTCCTTTCAGTGACTAAAGAACGATGGACGATCGTTTCACCACAAAAATGCGAAGAACGTCTCTCGAATACGTTTCCAAGTAAAAACGATTGTCTAGTATCGGACGAGCGGCGAGAAATCGTCGAAATTCTCGATCTCCTCCAGAGAATCTCAGTTTTTCCGCGTCGGAGACATCGGCAGCGATATCAGTCCCGTTTCTTTTCGCCGTCGTACCTAGGAATCTTTCTCTTCTTACTTTTCTTATTGCCCCTTTCTCGCGAGTCCCGTTTTATATTAAAAATGAACTGTCGCCTCCAACGTACACACGGACGGGTATTTGACTGTAGCCGCGATTTCACTTGATAAATCGCGTTGCACGACTCCGCCGGTCATCTGAATTTCTAATGCATTATTTTGCTGTCCCCTTCCGCAATGCCGCTGTCGAATCGTTCGAGGGGCTGCGAGCAGAGGGTGGAGTTCGACGATCCACGCACGGCTAGTCGGTGTCGAACAGAGCGCGTGGCGATTTCTAAATTGAAAGATTCAATCGTTGGTAAAGATGACCGATTGATGTTGCGAAAAATCATCGAACTCTCGCTTTCGGTAATTAACATCCGCCGCGTTGCTAAGCAAACAATCAATAATTTGTTTCCATTGTCGCGAACCGAGTTTCGCGCGCGACGTCATCCAAACGCTCATCCATCACGGTTCTCGTCTCCCTTTTGCTTCGCCTACTCTCTTCTCCGCGTGTAGCCGCGTTACTCTCGGTCACTTTTTTTCATGGATACTTCGCGAAAACCTGCCAACGGTTAAACGTTTTATAAACAGTCCCGCGTTGGCAATTTATTAGCCAACCGAGGGTTGTGAACCAACCCTCGAAAATTATATTCGCGTCCCGTGCCTGTTGCCCCTTTGTTTCTTTAGATCTTAGTCGCGCGGTTCAAGTCGTAATTATTTTTTTTTCGCTTCACGGATACAATTTCGCACGAGCGTGTTTCGCTATTAAGTATTTTTCTCTTACGACGCAGGACGACGGTTTACGAAGCGATTCAACGATTTCGAACGGATAAAAACTCGATGCAACATCCTTTACTCCGCGAAAGTACAACTCGTACAACAGTTCGTGAAACCGTAATCGGTGAAATACAGCGAAAGCGTTCTAGGACCGACCACTATAATTACGAGAGAAACGTGGAACGATTCGGATCGAGTAGCGTTAATCCTAGGATTAAATTTCAGCGGATATAAACGAACTTCTTACGAGTAGTTGTCCTCGGGCCATTCTTATTTTCGTTTTACGAGAAATTAGGGGAACCGACCATAGAGTTTTATTCACCTCCGTTTCCTGGTTCACGGGACGAAAATACGGTCGCGTTCTCTTGGAACGTTTCCATGAAATTATTATTAAAGCCGACTATCGCGGTATGTCTCACTTTGCAGTTGGCCGCGGATTTGCATGCGCCCCGCGAGAAAGAAATTCGAGTACCCACCCCGAACGCGCGACGTTTCACCCTCGCGGAAACTACGAGCCAACCGCTCCATTAGTAGAGTAGATATACTCCTCCTGAGTTATTGCAATTGTTGCAACGTCGTCGATTCGCGTGGAGCACTCGTTTTCGAGAAGCGTTCGGATTCGGGAAACGTATCCGCGCGGCTATTATTTACATCTCCCTAGCACGGATCCCTTTCGATCAGATTTCCACTTTCCGGCGATTCATCGAACCCGTTCGAATTCATCAATCTTTCGACCGACGACGCGGTTGGCTGCCGAAACATTTTCATTCTCGTGCACGTTCGAAACCATCGGATCGTACGTATGTACCGCTAAACGAACGATAAAAGGAAGCACAGAACCGATGGGCGGTCGGAGGTCGCGCGACGAACTTCCAAAGCGGATGCGAAGGACACGATGGCTAGGGAGGGAAAGAGGGTGCTCGGAGCACCCCCGAGGCTTTTACGGCGGCCCATTTGGCGCAACAACGAGCGTGGAAAGTTCTTTTACCGCGGGGCCGTACCAGATTCCCCCGGGGACTCGAAATATGCACACGATTATGGAGTTCCGGATTATCAATTTGTTATGCCGTGTTTATTATTCCGACACCGAAACCGCAGATGCGGGGGTCCGGGTGTCGTTACACGGAATTCGTGATTTCTACGAACGTTTGCCAAGCGACGAGCGGATAACTGTTATCGTAAATTTCTTCTCGGGTATTTCTTACCCTTACCGAGCGTAACCTCCGGTGAAAAATAGCGATTTTTATCGAACGATCGTCTCGTTGATTCGCGAGGCTGCGTATCCCTGTAGCTAGTAAATAAATTATAACAGAACGGAATCCAAGTGACTCGTATCAGTTCCGACGGAACGTCGTTACGCTTCTGAAGATGAGCTCGTGAAAAAGTGGTGTCCCAATTTTAAGTAGGGATTAGGATAGCTGTTTTCACAAAGAAGAATACGTAAAGATATCTCTTTTCTCATGGGAGTCTGTGGAACTTTTCGATTCGAGTTTTGTACAGCAAAGAGAAGCTGATAAGAGGAGGCTCGTGGGGATTTACGTCGGAGAATTGAACTATCGTTCGATTTTATGACCGAACGAGTTCCCCGGCTCTTTAGTTTTTCCACGATTCAGCCACCCACGGTATTTCGAAATTCAGAACTGTCGAACCGCCCGACATATGTTCCCCTTCTTCAATTCGTTTACGCATCCGATACCTTACCAAGAATCCTACGCTCGAACGTATTAAAATTTATACACAGACATATCTTTTACATCTTTGACACGATGAACAGAGAATTTCTCTGCTTCAACGAAACTCACGTCGAACATTAAGTATCTTTCCGCGTCTTCGCCTGAAACTTAACAGAATTTGTATTATAGAAATTCAAACGATTCCTCCTTCGGGGTTTATCCCTCGGTTAAATACGACGTTCTACTTAAGAGCGGTTCTCCTTCGTTTTCTTTTCTCCTTTCGTCGAGCAAACGCAGCAGCGGCTTCTAAGGATCTCGCTGGCTGGGATTTCCTACGAGAGTTATCTCTAATTCGGCGTGGATTTACTTGCCAATGAATCTTTAAATTAGATGCTCTCCTCCCGTGCTTTTCTTCCTCGATCCAGACTTCTCTAATCGTTCAATCACCTTTATCGCGAAACCGACGGGAATCTCGTTCCGCTTTTCCGTTCCACCGAGTACCATTCAAGGTTCCTCTCGATTCTTCGTTCGACGTCGGATTACTGTTCTATGCTAAGATCGTTGTTAGTTTCTTCGAGCACTCGTCTCCCTTGTTTAAAGATACACCGTTGTGTACAATCTCCTTTCAATATCATCGATCAAACGTCGCGATTTTATGCAAAAAAATGCTTCGAGATTTCATCGACGAAGCGTCTAATTTCGCAGCTGCTAATTTAGCAGCCAGACACCGAGTCTTCGTCCGAAAATTTCAATTAGCAGCCACGCCGGGTGTACCCGTCCTCTCGAGGAACGTGTCCTCGTCTCGAGACGACAACCCTTCCGTCACCGTGCTCGCATCAAATTCCAATCTGTAACATCGACGCGTTCGTTTCCACGCTTCGGGCACTCCCCTGGAGGGGAAGAAGAAGAGAGAGAAGTCTGATTAGAGGAGTTATCGGGAAGGCGCGCGTAGAGGGGAAACTCGGAAGACGATGACGATGGTTTGCTCGGTAATTCTTGCCGTATCCACCACCGACACCGGCATCACGAGCACCGCCACCTTCGCCCAGCGTTCGCAAAAAAAGCCAAACGGATCCGTTGGTGTTTTTCACGACGGCTTGTTCGAGGCGTCTCATCAGTCACGCCGACAAACCGGAGGCGCCGCAGAGAAGACCTCTCCCTCTCCTTCGAAACGCCGATGTGTCAATTAATCCCCTGCATCCCTCCGGGATACGACTAGAGGCTAGAGGCTGGATTATCATTATCCTCCTTGCTATCTCCTTCCCTAGATGGAAGGTCCCACCCCGCTGCGAGACACCGCTATCTTCCTTCTTCGGAGACGTGAATGTTGTCTTCGCGGCGAGGACGAGGCGACGGGGAACGCGTCGTCGTCGTCGTCGTCGTCGCCGTCCCCTTTGCTAATTTACGATGCTTAATGCTGGCGCTGCTGCCGTATAATTGTACGCCGACCTCAAGGATTATCCGTGTTCGCTGGTTTTGAAAAATGCTTCTACGAGATTCGATGCAGTTACCGTTAAGGAGATACCGACGTGAAGAAAGTTTTTGTACGTATATCCTGGTTCTAATTAACGTCGTTTCACGCGAATCTAAATTAGAATTTTCCGCTTGTCGAGAACGTGATTTCGTGATTAACATGCTTGGAGACGGTGACAATGTTCTAACGAGAGAAAGTCTCCGAGAACAAACGGGGAAAGTACAAAATCTGTTGGAAACATCGAACGACCTATCTTCCGTTGCGTCGTCGTTCCATTCTCTTTTACTGCATTTTTACTCGAGATATCATGTTACGATGATCCTCGAAGACAAAAATGCTCGGTACAGCTCCGTCGAGCAAGATGGTCCGGATTGTCACGAGAGGGTTACCGGTCCGTCGATAAGGTCCGAGAAGAACGAAGGTACGAGAGGGTCGAAGGCAAAACGGGAGGAAGCGAGAGAGGATCGGAGTGGCAGAGAACGAGCCCCGGTGAGTTATGGCCGTCCCGACGCTCTCTCCCGTTGGCCCTGGGCTCAATTTACAGACGATTCCGCGTGTTACCGCCTGGCCAACGGCTGGTTAACCTTCCTGCCAAACGCTTAATCTTTTCGACGTGTCCTGCGACCGAATCGGCCCGCGACTTTCCACGGATAAACGGAGTACCCGACGCGACGCACGATGGCCCGTGTCTCGGTCCATAAACCACCGCCACGGCCGCACCGGCCACCCCTTTGATCGCCGGTGGTGGCGCGCCAACAGATTTATTGGTCCTCGATGGGACGACGATAGCCAACAAGTTGTTGGAAAATGGATACTCTGCCCTCTGTTTATTCGTGCATATAGATTCGTCATTTACAGACAGCTCGATGGCTGTTTTCTCTATTTTTCGTTTTGCAAATTGGAGAATTCGTTAAAAGGCATCGAAAACGGCAACCCTTCTTCGAGATCTAAATGCGAGATGAACGCGCTCTAGAGATCGTCATCGTTCAATTATCCCTGGCAAATGTTCGTTGACCAAGAAGCTAATGGATGTCAACCGAGACCGGAACGAAAGAAGTGGTAGTCTTTGCGGTTGGCCGAAGACACCGGATACCGAATTCTCCCAGGAAGACGATAATTCATCCTCGTTGAAAGGGTTTCGGCGCAGGCCCGCATGTGTTGCCCATCAGTCCGTCGATTGTCCGTCCGCGTGGGCCGATACGTCATAATTTGCCGACGACTGTTTACGGATGCTTGGGAAAACGCGCGGTTTTTCGCACGTGACGAGCACCGGATGTCGAAGGAAAAGGAGTGGTCGCGTACTGTCATTAGCCGTCGGGGAACGGACACCCCGTGGCGAACCACAACGCGTCGCACAGGGGTAATTTACGCGTTAATCGATTCGTCTTCCGTCCGAGCTTCGAATTGTTGGATGATTTTATTGCCGCAAATTCGCATCTATACCATATATCAATCGCGATAAAGTTCGATCATCTTTTGCAAAACAAACTGCGTATCAATAAGGCGTAAGAGTTTGTTATTTTAATTTAACTTTGATCTACATTTCTATCCTGGCTTGTTTCTTCCTTGTAGAAGTTAAGAATAATCGGGGCGCTTTGCGAGCTGCAAACGGGGCGATATCTGTATCCATTAAAGCACCGTGAAAGGGTTGTAAAACCATGCGGAGCGGGGACGATAATTGTCCGTGGATACGGGGCGAACTCTTCGAGCCAGCTTTAATTGACTCGAACGAATCCCCGAATCGTCCTACCGAGACTCTGGGTAATTGATAACACGACTCGTACGACGAAGAGTAATCACGTTTCTCGACTTACGAACAGGATGGCTCTTGGATAGATTCATTTATCTCTCGCTAACGAACAGACATATCAATTTGGAACTACTTCGTACTACGATTCGTACGATCGATTTTAAAGTTCGAAATCTTTGTCATCGATCGAACAGTCTTGTCCGATGAGCGTATTGAGTAGGCTCGTTCCTTCGCGTTGTTCGCTTGATTCGACTCACCTTGTTGATTGCTCTTCCTTGTAGTCTTCTTCTCCTTCATCCACGGGTATTCGGGTACGTTCACGGATGGATCCGGGACTCCGTGAGGGTCCATCATCGCGTGGTACCCGGGATGATGAGACCCGGGGCTGATGGATCCTCCGGTTCCCGGCGAGTGTTGAAGACTCGCGTCGCCGGTGAGTTGCGGTAACGCGGTCATAAACTCGGCCATAGACGGTTGGCTGTTGATGAAGCCGGTCTCCGCGGTGCCGCAAGTCGGGTCCATGGCTGGATGATGGGTCCCGTGCGGGGGCAGCCCGGCCGGGGCGCCTGCCCCCGCGGCCACCGTGGCCAGCCAGAAGCCACCCCCTCCGTCGTTCGCCAGGACGGGTGTCGTCGGCCTCGTCTTCACGCTCGCGACCTTCTCGCCCGCGTGGATCAACGTCTCCAAGACGCGTTCTGCGGAAACGCCTAAACGCTTCGATGGATTCTCGCGGTCGGCTCGTTGGTTGCCGCGCATCGACCGAACGCGACGGCCGTGATCCAACTTATCGGAGAATCCGATGAATTCTGTCGTTTCTCACGCATGGAACGAGTAGAAACGATTCTTGGCGTTCGACTGTCTGTACTGATCGAATAGAATGCGTACGATCATACGATGAACTTTTTATAGTCCAGAGGCGAACGAATTCAATCAAGTCGACGGTGACATCCCAAACGCCCGGAAGTTACACCTCGAATTTTACACTATAGTTCTTGGATACACCACGAGTCATAGTCGTCACTTTCTACGAAAATTTTCGCGAGGTGCACGGAACGGAGACTAATCTTCGGGACCCTGTTCGAACCAGCGAGAGCGGCTGGTCCCGCTTCGCGCATTCACCTGGTCATCTCGAAAAAGGTCGGAGCACTGGAGTTCACCAAAGAAACACGATCCCGGGGCTGGCACAAAACACTTTTCACGAGAGATCGATGGAATCGCCGAGATCGACGGATCGCGCACCGCTACCGCGTACTCCGCTACTAGAAACGTGTCCCAATCGGCCGGAACCCAAGCTGACAGGCTAGCTGGCTGGCTGGCTGGCTGGCAGGCTGGCTGGCTGGCTGGCTGGCCAGGCGATCGCGATTGTACGCTCTCGGCGAGCTGCAATGTTGGAGGAGGAGAAGGAAAGAGGCGGAGGTGGTACACGAGAAGGGCGAAGCCGAAGAGGCGAGGCAACTATCACGAAGAGAAACCGCGTGACGAAGAGGGCAAAGGAGAACGCGAGGTGGAAAGGGAAGCACAGGATTCGGCTCCGATGGTGGCGGAAACAGGGTACACAGAAAGGAAAGTCGTCTCTCTCTTTCTCTCTCTCTCTCCTCGTGTCGGTGACTTCTGCTCGAGCACCCTGACGAATTCCACGTAGATCGCGGCGCCGCCGGTCTTTTTCGCTCGCTCCGATGTTCCCAGTGCCGTATCTCTGTTGTCACTACCGTCTCGTTTCCTTGCGATGGAAGCAGCAGCGAATAGGGGGCTCTCGGTTGGAGCGTCGGGGTTCGCCGCGGCGCTCGGCGTCGATTCTCTTTCTCTCTCCTCTCTCCTCGGTCTCTGGTCACGGTTGCGGGAGGATCACGTGATCGAGAGTTAGTGGTACGAGTCGACCAATGGGACGACGGTATCGCGACGGTGGAGGCACGTCCCTCCGGCGTCGTAGGCGGACCAAGGTCGGTCGCGGCGCGTCTCGCGATCCAAGGGGCACGGGAACCCGGACGGGACGGGTCGGGGCACGGACGCGATGAAACTCTCTTCGGTTCGGAGCCGCTCGCCGAGGCGCTCGAGTGCGCTCGCACGACTCTCTCGACCTCGGCCCGCCACGAGGCTCGACGAGGCAGACTTGGGCGTTCATGGGTGCCGGCGCAGATGTGGGCGGTACGCGCGAGCGCGCCGTAGAACGACGAAACACCACGTGGAGGGGAACGTTCTCACGTGCTCGGCCACGCGGTACCACTTCCCTCATTCCTCCGCAAGTTGGAAGGTAAAGACCTTTGCTCGTTGCTTGCCTTTAAACGTTTGGTTGCTTTCGGGATTTTCTACGATTTCGTTAGAATCTTTGACGGTGGAAGACGAAACGAGCGGACAGTATCTTTATTACGCGACGAGTATCGTGCAATCGGTGTTTGTACGCTTTGCTTTGGGATGCACGTATATTTTAAAACTAGCACGTACACAACGCATGTCATTGTCGATGAATAGAGGAAGTGGTAGAAAAGAATTCTTGGAAGATGAACATCTGGCAGTTCGCGCGTTCTGAACGTTTCTCGAAGGGTTAAACGTTAGGTACGGAAGAATCGTCGAAAATTTTACGAGGGCAGTAAATTCGGCAAGGTCGACACCGGGGGATGAAAACGGCGCGCGGCGCGTCGCAACGGCTTCCGGGGATGCCGGCTGGTGTTGCGACGACTTGCCACGGGGCAGTTTCGATGACAGATTACCCCCGATCCGCTTTGTGGAGAAGCTCTCGTTTAGACAGCCGGTTTGATCGAAAACTTCGCCGCGCTATTTCGTTGAACGAAAAAAATGATTCGCACTACTACCCTCGTTACGCGCACCGCCCCAGGATGTAGATGAATCTCTTCCTCTCTTTCGATGCATAAGCGACAGAACGCGCTTTTCCTCGCGTTGTAACGCGTATCACAAATGCAGTCATGGGAGGAGGCTCTCGTCGTAGGAAAAAAGTTGATGGATCGGCAAGAGGGTAGGGAACTGACAATTTATTTAGACGCGGGACCTACGCTTCGCATTCGAAGTTTATCCAACGGATATTAAAGGAGTGATAAAAATTTAGACGACTCCTGGTCTATTTGCGAAGACATTGACCTCTGTACGCCGGGAAAAATTCTCTACAATAGACAGTATACGATCTATCCTATATTCGTCCCGAAACGAATCGATCCATACCACGGTCCATCGAATCGCAGCAGCGGGTTGGAATCGAAAAATTTTCGGCGAAGAGCGAACGCGCGGGGGTGAGAGGTAGAGGACAGGGTGAAACCAGGATGGGCGAGGGTAGGACGGGAACGCGGATGGCTCGGAGAGTAGCGGAGCGCGAGAGGGAGGCGAGCAGCCGCCACATCTGCCGCCAGATTTAACTATACATTACAGACACACGATATGTCAAAGTCCTATACTTCATATCGACTACGCCATTTATTAAAAGTTTCATCGCGCGCATGCCACCGCGCCACACCGCTCCGCTCCGTTCCGCTTCGACCCCCTTCTTCTTCCTCTTCTTTCCGCCGCGTTCGCGGAAGAATATAAGTAGGAAGGATGCTCGAAATATACGAACGAAAAGTTCTTTCAAGAATATGGTCCGGGGGGGTGGCTCGCTCCCCCGTGCCTGCGGGGTCTCCCGAGATTTTTCTTCTCCCGATCGATCAGGGATTCCAATTCCATGGTACTGGATGCTCGCAGCAATTTGAATATTATTTTAATTTTTGAACTCTACCAACCGTGTTCTTTTCAAATCTTGGTAAAAAATAATCTCCGATATTTCCATTATCGCGTTCCCAGATTTTTTTCAAGCTCGAAGAAATTTCCTGTTTTTTGTTCGAAGAACTTGAAGACCGCTCTCGCTTATCTTATCTCTGGTAAGCTTAATACTAGAAAAATGGAGTTGATTCAGTGCGCGGGAGGCCTCTTTTTACGATACCGGAATGTCTGTCTGTCGGCTCTCGCCGTTTTCTACGCCGCTGCCACCGATCGCGAAACGAAGTTTTATATTAAGCTTCGCTCTTCCCAGTCTCCCCCTCCGGCTTCTCAGCGCGATCGACCACCCCGATCGCCTCTTTTTTCTTCCCGACGCTTTCTACCCCTCGCACCCCTTATATTATTTACGTACCGATAGATCGTTATGTCGGCGTTTGCATATATATTGACATCGCCACCCCGTTCCAATCCACCAACGCGTAGGTGCCTAATATACAATAAGGTTGTCCTCGTTCCAGTATTCTCTTTTACAATAGATTTCACCCTCTCTGTTTTCTAAAAACGTGAGTACCAACGTTCTGAAAGTCCATGAAAGTCTCGTCGTTTCTTACCGCGTTACGTTACTTCGAGGATCAAGGGTTTCGTTCAGTACTTATTTTTGTACGAGAGGAACCAGCGCGATGGGAAAGTTTTGTTCGATCTTACCCGAGATCATGGTCTCGACGAGCGGTTTCCTTTGCCTGTTCGTATCCGCCATTAAAAATAAACCATCTCTCGTCGCCATTTTAGCACGAGGGAACGTCGGTCTTCGAGCAGGGTTCGATCTGTCAATCACTGGATCACCGAGACGACTCGTCTCCGTAAGGGAAGCCTTCGTTCACGAGACGCGAGTCCCCATCGACCCTTCCAAGTTTTTCTTCCTCGAGTCCGAAGGCGAACTCGTTAAAGGCCCAGAATAAAATCGGTCGTTTCCCTTCCGTCTCGTTATCGTTTTTACGTACCTATTTTTTGTCTCATGCACATTATTATTATTATTACTATTATTATTGTCGTTGTTGTTGGATCGCGGATGATACTTTAATTTTCCATTTATTCATGTTCTATGAAGAACTAATAATGCGTTCGACTTTTTTTTGATAATTTTTAGACATTTTCCCCAAACCTTGATAATCGTTCCGGTAGAAGTAGGAATCTCGGTGAATAGGGATCGCGATAGCGTAGAAACCGTGGCGGAACTCGGGTAGAAACGTGTAGTCGCGGCGCGTATCAGCGGCGGCGGTCAGGATATAAGCAAATTAAACATGCATAATTAAAGCGAAATAGCAACGTTCCTTCCGTCGCGCTTGCATCGGGAGAGGGAGGACCTAAGGCAAGGAAGGTCCTCGTAGCAACATCTGGCCGCTATGAAGTATAAAGAGGCATGCGATATCATCCGCAGTGAATGCTTAATTAAAACCTCAGACTCCAGCGTGGCTTCCCCTAGTCGCTCGCTAATCGCAAGAAATGCCACCCCCCGTTCAACCCTCCGTCTGTCCTCCGTTCTCGGTCTTTTCCCGTCCCAGACTTTCGGTAAGCTTCGATTAGAAGGAAAAAATCGAGACGAAAGTTCGCGTAATCGTCTGAACATTTTTTGCTCTCGACTTTTGATCGAACCTTTCGAAGCTGGTTCCGATTTCAATGTTTCACAAACAATGACGAATTCGGTAATGAATTTGAAACGCGTTTCATCGCATTTTCGGAAGAGGCTACACGGAGCACACTTTCCGAAAGAGGGCAAACCGTCGTCGCAGAGAGAGGGACGATCCCTGGCACCAATCTACCCGGGAGGGCAGGTTTCTAGGGTTCCGACACTTGGCGCAAATTGCCCCAGTAAGCGTAGTGCATTAATCTTTGGTTTGGTTTGCTCTCGGCCACCGCGTGTGTTGCGGTCCCGCGTTCCTCTCGTAAACCCTCGACATCCCCGAAAACCTTTTCGGTATGTATTTCACCTCAGCCTCTGCGTGTCGCGACGCGGCGCCTTCTTCTTCGCTCGTAATTGTACCAAAACCAATACTGAATTCTGATGATCGTCGAACAGACACTGGAAGATACTTTTAGCAGTTCGAGTCGTTCGATGCATTTCGATTTGATCTTGTTTTCCTGCCGTGTTTCGAATCGGTTGCGCGTCGAACTTGGAAACGGATTATCTAGGTGTTTCCTTCTACATTTGTTCGCAATTAGAATAAAACGTTTCGATCGTACAATGGGACGGGGCTTGTTCGCTTTACTCGTTACGAGATTGCCGAGAAAGTTTGACCCTCGGCAGAGGAGGGAGTTCTCACCCCCCCGTTCTCCAGTGGTCAACGGAATCCCTCGGAACCCTTTTGTCTTTAACCGGCCACCTTAACCGTAAACGTCCCGTGCGCAACGCCACGCGTTAAGGGAGCGAACACTCAAGCTCCTGACCATGTTGCGTAATGCGAATACCGTGTCGCATTCCGGGAACTCGAGAAACCCTTCCTTCTTTCATTCGGTTAAATAAATTGGCAGCGATTACGCCGGCTTGACGGAACTCTCATCGTTTCGTTTATAAAATATCCAAAGTAATTCCGACGACCGTGGAAGTCCTCCGCGATGAGATGGCCGAACAGAATCAGTAGAGACGATTAGCGCGATCGGAACAGCGGAGACGATTAGATACCGTCTTATGAAAATTTCAATTAAGGGTAATCAGCGCGAAGTTGATCAAGAATTCACGCGACATCGCGGTCGCAATCCCTTCCGATCGCCTCGTCGGACTCGCGTGTTCGATGTTAGGCGCAATTTTCGTTGTTATACTCTAAATTGCAATGTAACGACGTCGTAAGTCGACAAATAATTGCGGAAATTTGCACATGGCTCGAGCAATTCGCCGCTCGATAAACGCTGTTGCTAATATTCTCAGAATCCTTTATGATCGCGATGGAATCTGCATTCCGTTTGGTATGGGTTTTGTGTTTCGAGAAGAATTGTGTTGTGAGAGAGAAGAATTCTTTCATATTGCCAATTCGAATGAGCGTTAATTGATTCTTGCCGAACGAGACGGAAACCGAATCGAAAGTTCGTTGAGGACGTCCCATCACCGTTGGCACAAATTACCTCTTTAACGAAAGGTAACCTCTATTCTTGTTGGATCGGGGTCGGGAGCAAAAGATGGAGTGTTCCCAAGAGGGGGTGAACGGGCGTAAGGAAGTCTACCCTGTGGTGACGTCCACGAGGAGGTCCAAGTGACAAATAGACGTACGCAGCCGACCGCCACGATTTACTCCTCGACGAAGGGATAAAAGCTTCCTGACGCAAAATCCTGCTGTGACAGCGCGATCCCACCGTGTTGCTACTAATCGTCCCGCGGAAAAACCACGCTGACTTTCTGCTTTTCGGATTTCAGCCGGGATCCTTCTCTTTGAGCAAACCGACAGGAAATCGTCCAATTTTGCAGCGAACGACAGGTTCGTCGACCGTATTGGAACGTCGATTTCGAAACACAAGAAACCGCGTTAATTTCTGCCCCCGGCCACAGTATAAGAAAAAACAATAGGTTCAATCACGGTCTCGGTTTCTATAATCTCATGTCTAACATGTTAGATATTTATACTGATAGCCAGCTAGACGCGTTTTTTCCAAAGAGCCTGGGGTCAAAGTGACGTGCTGTCACCGTCCTCTTACCAGAAGGCACACTCCATGGCCAGATCCTCAACAACAGTATCTTTCTTTGTTAGTGCTAGACCGCGCTTAGCCGCTTTACCTATTTTAATTGTTTCCACGTTTCCTCATAGCCAACGTATTTTATGACCCTCGATGGTCGCGTGGCTTCGGGCATCCCCGCCATTTGGACACAACCTTGTAAAATCCAGTAAGGCCCATATAAGCTGGGTCCCTATCGTAAAACCATTTAAAAAGGAGAGGAATTCCGGGTTAACTGTCCTTGACAACTCTTAAAAATAAACTGTCGCTAATAAACAGATTTGCTTCCACTCAATTGTCATCGATGACTCCTGAAGTATTCGAAATAGATACAATTGTACTTATACGACGTTTCTTGTAGGTGAAAGCAGTATCTATAACTGTTATTGGAAACATTTTTCAAGATTTTGACAGTTTAATTTTTCGAATACAGCTCTTTCTCGATATTGACTAGAAATTCGATTTTATCTGTGAATTTTCATACGGAACGAATGTCCGCCCGTTTGACGAGGAACGTTTTCCATTTTCTAAATAAGTCTCGGTAAGGGCTTGTTCCCGCGATAAGTTCGAGGCGAGTTTCTCCGCTGGGCACGAGGAACCGGGCGCCTCCTTCCGGCTGTACCTCGCCCTCGCCCCGAAGCCACTCTCATTATTCCAAGGAAATTAAATATGTCACCTGATTCTTAAAGTTAATTGGAACTTCGGCTGTGTCCCGGGAATCGGCTCCGGTCCCGGCCCGACTTCTAATTCATTAGGATAATGTATTTGGGGCTGCGCTTAGACGTTCCTCGAAAACGTAATCGTCGAACCTATCTCTGAATTATTCGACGAGTTTCGCCGCTCCGTTCGACGGATAGTTACGAATACGCAATCTTCCGAGACGCCACTCATTTTAATAACAATTCTATATTTTTCGAACTATGTAATACCTCAAAAATCGCTAGGCGCGTAATTGTAGAAAAGTATTGGATTACTCGTGGCAGTCAGCTAGTTCGATACTGGAAAGAAGCGGACAAACGAGCGAGGCGTGAGAGAAGATGGAACGAGGTCGATCGGAATAAATCCGTGGCACGTATCGTTGAATCCGCGCAGCGTCTGTATTTTAAAACAACTAAAGAGAGAAGAGGGAGGGATCCATTTAAATCTGTTGAATGGCTCCAAGGAGCAGGAGCAACCTTCTCTTTCACCGCCGGGATTCGGCAACAAAGGCGGAGGTTTTACTTTTAAATTTAGTACATGCGCCTGCCTTCGTGCTGTTTTCTCTCTCTCTCTCTTTCCCTCTCTTTTTCTTCGCGACCGGTCGTTAAGTAAAATAGGGATTCAGATTCTGCTCGAGTTTATTGCTCGAATCTCGAGAATCTCCTCGGCTACGGTTGAGCGCGATATATCACCGTTCGGTAAATCGGCGGTAGCGATCCGGACGTGAATCAGGATCAACCTAAGCTCCGTTCTAACCTCGAGATTAACGAATTAACCAGAAGGGTTGACGTGCTCTTCTTTATTCAACTCAGCCCCATTGCCAACAAGAGTACGCCATATGTTTTTAATAAATCACTGTTATCGGTGCTAAGTTAAAAGATTTCTTGGTTCGCAAGAAACAAGAGGATCGACCTTGATCCTACGTCATAGTTGTCGCAGCTGATGCAACGGAGTCGTTTATGATTATAAATCTACATCCGGCCGGAGGTATTATTCAAAATTAGCGCGGCCATGGCCAGCGAAAGTCGGAAGTGGCAATTTGGTGAACGAGGAACAAGAGAGAGAGAGAGATAGAGGGGGAGACGGAGAAAGAGAGTGGTCGGTTTCTCCCTTGGCAACAAAAGACCGGTTAATTATGATTCTTTTATGATTCGATTTAACCGATCCCCAGAGGTTCGCGCCGGAATATCGCGCGCGCACACAATGTACGCTGGGAATTAACGGACTATTAGCGATGGAACAATAGAGCCTTTTTCTTGCCGGCCCGAGGGCCGCCTTTGCGACGACAATGGGATCGATGTAACGCCGGGCCGCTCCGCTCGGGAAAGCTCCCCCGCGCGCGCGACCGATTGTAGCAAACGGACTTTAAGCGGCTAATTTGCCGGCTTGCTTCGGTCTGTTCTCGTCTGTTGGAAGCCTGGGAAAAAGAGTGCGTAACTGCGGTGGCGATTGCCGGTGTAGATCGTTTCGAGCCACCACTTTAGTCGAAGGGTTGAAACGAGCGAGGGATGAAATTCATTCGTAGTAGACTGTTTCGGAGTAAACTTCGTGCAGGAAGATTTTAAGAAATCGTCGTATCCTCGATGCGTTGCGATGAGACGCGCATGGAAAATTCTAAAACATTTTCGCGAAAAAGTAAGCATGCCTTCCGGAGGCAAAATTAATCTCGGCAACGAGGCGTGCTTTTGAGGGAAGACGCACGGAGAAACCGCGAGCGTGGCTCGGGTAGAAACAGCTGACCCCCGGTGACCGCGAGGCACCTGCCAGACCCATAAAGGGTAATGATATTTTTATAATTGAAATTAATTGCAGGTTGACCGTAATAAAAGTCCACGGTCACAACTGGTCTGCCTGGGTGTGCTAGTAAACGAAAGTTAAAGCGCTTAAGAATGCGGAAAGATGCGAATAATTCTGTCCCTCGTTCGTGCTCGATAATTCATAACATTTATTGGTTAACGAGCGAATCATTTTACGATTTACCGGCAGTTTGATTTATGAATTTATCGAAGGCGAGCGATTGACTGTATCGAGCGCGACGCTTTCGAAGGAGGTCGCCGTAGAGAATCATCGAGTGATCGAAATGATAGTAGGAACCAGACAGATAGTTCATAGTTTCTTAATCCATGAGAAACGATCGTGAGAAAGAAAACGCGTGACCTAGAAAACGTATCGAATAAATACTGTACGCTCTTCAAAGCGAACACAATTATCCGACGTCGTTCCGTAGCCGGTGATCCAACGATTACGTCACGAGATAAAAACCGACTAGCGGAATGTTGTACCACCGGAGTCGGTGAAACGACTCACCTTCGAGCCCTCCCACGTCCAAAGAATCGTCGGAGAGCTCGGTATACCGGCTATATTCATTACGCGTATGTACTGGAACGAACGACAGAGATCCCCGTGCTGCTGCGCTGTTTCTTAAATCGGCGACGTGAAGGGGAACACGTGAAAGAAAGGAAGAGAGAGGAAGAGCGCTCTCGCACCCAATCATCAAACTCGCATTTCCAACGTAATGGGTGTGTTTAGCTCGGTAAGGGACGATCGGCTCACGGGATAGAGGCCTTGCGAGTCCCGATCGTGATCGGGGGCCTCTTCTTCCGGCACCAATAATCATCGTACGGCCGCAATTGCGGGGCCTCGGGCGTCCAATCGTAGCCCCTTATCCTATACGCGGCACCGTATCCACCGTCTTTTTCCCTGTTTTTGGTCTTTCTCGTGTCCCGGCCACTCTATTATTAGGATGTATTATCGTAATGCGGCGAGCAGCATGTCCCGGCCCCGGCGAAATGGCCGTTGTAATAGACGGACGCCAGATATCCGGCGTTTTCCTCGTAGCATCCTCCGCCTGGTCCCGCGAAGTCGGTAAAATTTCTTGGAAAACTCGGTACGCGATAAACGCGTACTTCGTTCGCCTTGCCGTTCGTGTCGTTCCGCCAAGTTTCTTTTGCCCGCATATGCCACGTGCTATAAAAAATGAGGACGCGGGTCTCTTAGCTCCGAAATCTAGACTCTTCCAATGAACGTTTGCGAAAAGGTTGAAAGAGAGTGCCGCGCGGTTGTAGCCGCGCTTTTCAATATGGAATCGCGGCGATAAACGCTCCCCAGGCAAAAGGGACGAGGAGAAGACGTATCTTCTCCGGGCCAGATAGGGGGAACTTTATAACTTGGCTACACGAGCAACAGCGAGACAAATCGCGCGACTGGATCTCTCGCGAGACATCCGGTTTCCCTTGGTCGACACCGCGCCCTTCTCTCGTCCCATCTCTCCAAGATGTTCACGACGAAACAACTGTTCATTTTTTAACAACGAAATTAACTAAACAGATGCTACGAATATCGTTGTATTTCGTCGTGAACGAAATACGAATAAGGATCGTACGTTAGAGGCTCGTCCGACATGGAGTGTCCTCCGCCTTGTGGCGAGTACCAAATTCGGTAACCATATTTTTCAAACAAATAAACAAAACTATAGTTGAATCGAGAGGGTTGTCGCGCGTCTGTCACGCGAACGAAGAGGAGAGGCGAGCTCGGCCCCTCTTGCGAGCGCGAGGGGGTGGGTCGAGTATCGAGGGCGCTAATGTTCCTCGGGCAGGAAGCGCCGTCTCCATCCTGCACCCTCTATCTCTCCACTCGCTCGCTTATTTTTATTCGTCTTTATCTGAGACTCGACTCGGTTCCTCTCCATTTCCTCTCGAGGAGTTCCTCCTCTTTCTCCCCGTTCTTCTCCCTCCCGTTCGTCGCTCTTCTTCCTGCCGGTTCCCCTCGGGGTACCGATGCGGTGACGACAACATGCAAACATTTTGGTATTTGCAATTCGAATGCCGCGGTCGCGAAACCGGAGGGGGACGGGAAATCGCCGAGAAAACCGCTCCTCCGAGGAACCAGCAGCCACCCCCACGCTCTATTCTATTAGCCCGCGGACGAGATAAGTTCCGCTTTGCCCGCGCGAACGCTTCGCGTGAGAAACGTATCGTTCCTTTCGCGGTTTCGACATTTTTCAGCCTTTTCGTTGTGCCCGTCAGCGATTTCGGCGTTATCGTCGTTTTTTCTTCCACGTACTTACCTCGTCGCGAGGCGACGATTTTATTTGTTCACGATGAAAAACGTATCGTTAATTCCACTGGAAGTTCGACTCGAAGATAGCTAGATTCGAAGTTAGTTTCTTCTTTTTCGAATTTAAGACTCATTCACGTTGAATAAATACTTGGACAATTTACGAACCGCGTAGCGCGGAAAGGAAAGCGCGTTCTCGACACGTTACAGAATACTTTGTACGGAGTCGTAATCGTCCCTTTTTCGCGCGTCAAGGAACGCGACGATAAGTGCCTCGGCGGCCGATTTATAACCGGGTGATTATACGATCATGAAGGGCAGATGCGCGCATTAAAAATCCGCGATCGTTCCGACGCACCGACTACGAAATCCATGATCGTAACGTCGATATAAGGATAGCCTTCGGTCAGAAAAATGAAGACATCTGCCCTACTGATGAGAATCCAGCCCGAGCCCCGGCATAAATCGACTCTTCGTTATACGTAGGTTCCGCAAAAAATGTTTAGCGGGCAGATGCGTAAACTCCCTAGAAAACACGAATCTCAACGAATTCCAAATAGGCTCGAGTATGAATTTGAGGAATAACCAGAACAATTATGAAATCGATTAATTTGCGATACTCGCGTTAAACCATGATACTTGGAGAGACTTGGGATGTAGATAATCGTATCGGAAAGTTCATGGTTCAAATCATTATTTTCTTAAAAACTACTAGTGATCGTCAACCGAATCGAACGAAACTCTACGAGTATTTCTTGAATAGGAAGCTGTCAACGGTGTACCGGTTATCTAGAATCGCGAACCAAATGAGTCGTGGATATCTTTTTTTTGGGATCGCGCGCGTAATACACACGTCGCGTCGGGGCGGGGTATAACCGGTCGGTTGGCATACATATAATTACGCGGCCGCGGCGCGCCGGGGTTATTTCACATACGTTTCGTATATATTACGGGGTTGTTCCATACGTGGAAGCCCATTGGGCCGTGGCTGCCGCTTGTTATTCGAGCAATTTCAGCCCATCGAGGACCGGCTCGATCACCGGACAGCGATACCAGCTAATAACACGGTTCGCCCTTAACCGAACGCGTTGCATTCGTTGAAAGGGGCGGCACGCGAATATTTTTTCGAGCCGACCTCGATGGAGTCGCCATGATTCGTCTACTAAGTATATTCACGCTGGCTAACTTTTCTGAGAATATTATAGAATCGCGATCGGAGACACAGTGTCCAATGTTACAAACTATTTTAGCACTTTGCGACATGTATCCGTTAATTATGTTCCTCAAATCCGAAGACCATCGTCGTTTACACGCGTTTTCGAAAGAAATTAATCATCGTCGTACGACGACGAAAAATGTGTCGGCGATATCGAATTAAATCGACGGAGACAAGCGACGAGAGGGTGGTAACGACGCTGCGCGACACTGCCCTGTCCCATCGTTATCGAGCCGCGATCGTAGGGTTCGCGGCGATTAGACGCGATCGTTAACACCGACGATCTCTCTATGGATAAAGGGAGACAGGGGGGGGAGGGAGAGAGGGGGTCGGAAGCGGGTGTCCTTAAAGCTCCACCATGGCGAGAAAGGAAGCTCGTGCACGCGAACGAGCACTTAGCGTCGCGAATTGATATCGAGTCGTGGCTAACGTGACTGGAAACATCAAACGCTCGCAGGACGCGCCCGGTGCGGTGGTTGCACGTTGCGTGGAAGTACTCGGTGTACACCTTGCGTTGTACAACGTATCGGGTCTCGTTGGCTCTGGAAGCCGGTTGGTCGAGCCTCCGTCGAGGCGATTCTTCTCTAGCGTATCGTGTGGCACGCCTTCTGGTCACGCGAGTCGTCTTTGTTTCAACCTCGAAAAGGGGCTAAAAAGTTTCGCGCACACCCCTTCACGGTATTACCCGTCAATTTCACCCGCGATAACTATCGAATTTCGTTGAGTCGCGCCACGTAAGTACTTCCATCGAACGTGGACGCTATTTTCAAATTGCGATCGAATACGCGACGGTACAGTTTTAATCATACAGAATCGTTCCGATTATATCGCTTAGCGAGATACCGAATCGCGCTTGTTTCTTCTGATCGAACAGGCCGCTCCCGATGGACGATCGCGATCGGTCGCGAGATAAATCGTGCGCGATCATCGGTAAGTGGTTTACGCTTTCGATAGTGTCAACGGGAACAAGTTGTTAGCTTCGGGAGAGGAGGAGATAAAGCGCGAACGAACGAGGAAGAGAGAGAAAGAAAGAGAAAGGGTAGGTTGGCCACGTTACGCCGTGCCGTCAGGCCCACACCCCGGGATTCCGGGAGCGTTACGTGATGGATGATCGTAGATACGCTGAAAAATGGTGATGGATGAAATCTCGGCCGGCTATAAACATTGACGGAATCTGTTACGCGTATTGTAATAAGTTATCCCGCTGCGCGTCTTAATAAAACGGACATTTCGCGGCCGATCACCGATGCGAACCCGATTCTGTCTCGTGCCCGCAGTCGATTCATTTAAAATCGATTTGTAAACTCGATGCTCGCCCACCTTCGTTTTGTTCGATGCAAATCGTGCGGGCAGAGGGTTTCGGGACGCGATCGTGTCGCTAATTGGCAGTGGATGAGATATTCGATGACTAGCAGTTATTCATCGAACGAACCGCGTTTAATCCATTCATACCGATTTCACGTTTCGTCGTTCCATAAAACTCGACGCTATATTTCATCGACGCGAGAGGCGATAGTAACAATCGTTAATAGTAGGTATGAGTCTAAGATTCCTCGGATGCTTCAGCGGACGTTCAATCTCGCGCACCATGGTGGTCGTCATCGGCTATCATTTCTCTCCCACCGATCAAAGGTTGCGCATCAACGTTCGTGTATCAACGTTCTATGAGCGGCGGGAAAATCTATTCGACGATATCGTGGAATCGGCGAGTTAATGGCGACAACGCTCGCGGTTAACGAGACAGCGAATTACTCCGCGTTTCGCAACTGGAGAACCGATAGTACGCAACGCGCGGAAGTGTCAGTCGTATCAAATTCTTTCACGCGTTTAACGGAATATTTAGTAGGACATAAATTGGACGATATGGTACCATCTCCCGCTGGTCTGTTTCTAGTACCGAGAAGTGTACTGCAGGAAACTTGGAAGTTTATCACCCTCGACTATCGGGCAATTAAGTATGACTCGGGAAAAAGCTCGTACGCTCGATTTTGTAGCCGCGATAGCGTACGGGGAATTCGCGGCGAAATAAGAGAGGAGAGGAAAAAGGAGCGATGAGCTCCTTCGCGGGGATGACGGCAAAAAATCGGCAAAGGGCGGACGAGATTTGATTCCCGGTGACGTATTAAATGTGTGGTAGCAGCCAGTGGTGTCAAGGGGGATTGCTTTAATCAGTAGATTAATTCGTCATGGCCTCCGCCGCGTAGCAACGTCCTTTGTCGGCCGGACCGGTAAAATATGAGCCAACGTACATAATCAACTATTTGTGGTAATGAATATTATGCGGCCGGCGCGGCGCGCGTGTCATTAATAACGTAGCCGTGGCCGTAATCTGCTTCTTTTTTTCTCTCGTTTTTAACACGCATCCGAGGCTCGCATTATGCGCGCGAGCTACGTCTATGTGGAACTTCGGCGCGAGGGGAAGAACGTAAAATCCGCTTCGACGAGGATGCGATCGACAAAGTGCGAGATATCTATTTCCTATTTATGACATCGATTCTCCGATCATTTTCTCGCTGTTCTCTAGTTTCCGGATGTTTGTTTGGTCGTTGCTGCACATTCAGTCAGCTCGGTATTCGATTTCGTAAAGGACATCGTGAACGAGCAAAGCCTAGGAAGCTCGGCGAGTGAACTTAGGGTAGTAAAGCGAAGGGTAGCACGGGTCGTGTGGACAGGCTGGGTAGGGAGGAGGGTGCGGACACAGTATTTCTTACCCTGGTCCAGGGTGTATGCTCTCTGGTCAAACAGTGTGTCGCCTTCGGTATTTATCGGGCAAGTTCTCACCTCGGGCTCATTTGTCTTTTCGCCACGGGGATGTTGTTCGCGAAAGGGGTTGAAACGGTAGGTGAGAATTTCGTCTGCGGGAAAAGAGGATGCGAGATCTCGGATAAAGATCGTGGAATCGTTTTTAGCGAAAACTATTTGCAATTAAGATTTTCTTCAATCGGCAGATAGACTTCGTCGCGACGTTAATAAAATAAAACCATTTCGTTCCGAGGAATTCGAAGAAATATTTTGCTTCCTTCCAGCAGATTCGTTCATCCTCCCTCCGCACGCCAGGATCTCTTTTCTTTAGAGGTGAACCGTGTCCGGGTGCTGCATTAATTTCGCGTATTTAACGGGAACGGGTTAAATGTCTGTCCGGAAGGGTTCTCGGGACGCGGATGCCATTTGCGGGATCAGGATGGAGAAACGTCCCTGGTTAACCTCGTTCGTTTAGCTCGAGGCTTTGGGTCAATTTAAAAGCCACTTCCTTCGTTTAATAAACCGAACCGAAATCGCACTGATTTAGGTTTCGCTAGTCGTTTTTCTCTCCCCGAATTTTGAATGAAAGTCAAAATTCGTTTGATCGCATCAATGCGCGCATTTGTTGAACCAAAAATTCTGTTTAGAAATTCACGTACGCCAGATCCCAACACTCGACCGGAGGCTCTCGTTGGGATCTTGTCCCGTGAGAGGAAGAAGAATCGCGGAACGGACGAATCGACGGCGACTCAGGCGCGGTGATGGATGGGCTTCTGCTCGAACAGTTTCGTCTATATACGTGTACCACGTACCGTTTCCCCAATTAAACAATTGCATTCGCATCCATCCATCCGTCGTTTCGGGGGGATCGGGATCGTAGCGGAACGAGACGACCTCGGGCTCTCGTTCTCATCCCTTTGTTCCTCTCCGTTTCTCTTCCTCCTCCGTGTTCCTTGCCCTCTTTTTTCGTGTCCACCCTGTCCGCGGAGAACGTCCGTCTGAAAACGGTACGCGATGAAATTGCTAGCACGTTGCTCGCGATACGACGGCTACGTGATGCGACCCGATCGCGTAATTTCATGTAAATTCGTTCTCCTATCTCGATGCCGCGTTCGTCCAAGAAATCGATAACGATCGCGAAGAATTCTTTGATGTAGACAAAATTTGAAACATCGGACATCGACGATCTTCGCAACTCTCTTAGGCGCGATTCAATTTCGCCAAAGACGCTGTTCGTCGAACGAATTTTACAGTTTCTAAAAATCGTGAATTCCAGCCGCAAGTTTAAATTCGATCACAGCGCCGAAAATATCGGGAACGCTTCGGTACGAACGTTGCGGGATGGCCGAAGGCGAAGCAGAGCAGGAGAGGAAGGGTAGCGAAAGGGAAAGAAACGGGGGAAAAGCGGCGAGGTTTGGTACGTAGGGCACGTCCGTGGGACCGCCGCCAATGTATGCCGGCCGCATAAACTAACAGCCGCATCGGATTTTACATAAAATTCCGGCGTTGAACCGCGATTTCAGGAGATGGACGAGTAGACGTGACGGACCGACCGCGACCGGTCCGTCGAGCAGCAGTCATCGGTTACGACGTAGCCAGCTTGAATTATGATTACGGATTACGCGTCGTTTCATTCCCCTTTCTCCACCACTGGCCGTTTCGTTTTTTACATCGCCGTCGCGATTGAAACGTGCGATCGACTCGGAGCTCCAACACTATTGCGCGACGCGTTTAGGAGATTCGAATTAGCGAAACTGCCAAGACTTCTTCGTTCGGAATCTTGAAGATCCTTTCGCGACTGCGAAGCACGAGCCATCTGGAACCTGTCGCAGTCTCACGGACGCGACGACGCGATGATGAGAGAGAACGAAACGAGAGCAGAGAGAAAAGGGAATAAGGCTCGTGCGACGAGAGGTATACGGTATACAGGTTGTAGCGGCGGCAGCGGCATGGTACCGGTTACGCGAGGGTTTGTAATAGGGAAAGAAAGAGAGAAAGGTATAGACGGATGGTCGAGGGAGCGAGAGAGGAAGGAGCCCTCGGACTTGACTAATGAGGCGGCGCGTCCTCGACGTTATTAGATCGCCGAAAGAGTTTTTGAGGATGCCCCGGCTTCTCTCCGGCCAAGGGACGAATCCACCGCGAAGGATGGGTAATGATACGGCTGGACCCCGTTTCTTATTTGTCAAACGTCAGCGGCAAAAGACGTTCGCCCGGTTGTTTTCGGGCCAGAAGGAAGTCCCGGTCTCTCTTCTCGGAACGATAATCTACTTGCAAATGCGACCGACTCCTTTCTCTCTCCGTTTCTCCTCCCTTCGACTCGAACACCGGCTCGTGTTTGTTCTGGCTGAACTTTTATAACGGATTTTCGAGCCGAACCTGCCGCCGCCTTTGCTCTGCGGTTACGTAATTATCGATAATCACCGCGGGAACGCGAAACGGCGAGGCGAAACAACGGTAGGAGGTGGGGGGGGGGGGGGGGGGGGGGGGGGGGGGGGGGGGGGGGGGGGGGGGGGGGGGGGGGGGGGGGGGGGGGGGGGGGGGGGGGGGGGGGGGGGGGGGGGGGGGGGAGGGAGCCGAGAAGCGGAGACACGGTTTTCTTTCTCACGGAGATTTCCCGAGGATAGTTGAAATCGTGCCGCGTGTAATTGTGCGTGGCCAGGAAGCGAGTAATTTCGCGTGACACCGCCGCGCCTATCGAGAAATACGCTCGATCGGAAAATCTCGTTCAACGAGTTCTCCGTTTCCGCAGCGATGCAATGAGGATATTGGCGAACGTCGCGAATGCAAATAATTCTCGACGTTCTTCAACGATGTTACGCGACGTAGGAATATTCCGCAACGATGAAAGGATGGAGATGGCGTTTGATCGACCTCGATTACGATAAAAAAAAATTATAAACCAACTCTCGTATAATTGATACCGTGCAAACGTTTTCATTATTCGCAACTTATACGGTTAACGGGAGATTAAATATTCCTCGTTCGTGCAATTAGGCTAAGTATAAACGCGTTTGAAAATGCGGCTTTTCTATTGGTCGGGTACAATTAGTTCGGTCGTTCGGAAAGCGAGACGAGAATCGCGAGGATCGCGGAAAATGGAGGCGCGCTAATTAGCGCGGTAATTGTATCCTTCATGTATGAACAGCGGCCGTTCCGCTCGGTGTTGCGCGTTAACAAACCTAATTTCCGTCTAAATCCATTTAATGGAACGCGGCGGTGCTTCTTATCTGCTAACACGCCGCTGAACATGCGTGCACCCGGCGTTACCCGCTTTGTTATTTTCGCCCAGGGAGCCTTCGCGCCGCTGCGCTGTTGCGGAAAGAAACGATTTCTCTTATAACCGAGCGGACATCGCGGCTCGGAGCGTCGACTAAATTGCCTCGTCGCGCTTATCTTCGAAGCTTTCGAGTCTCCTTTTTTATTTCTCCGGGAACTTTCCAGTTTCGAGTAAACCGTTTGCGGCCCAGTTTTCAAACCGATGTTCGGAACCTAAACAGCACGCGCGTTAAAACGCGAAATTCGATTTCCCGAGGAGATGAGAGGCTCCTGTGGCTGGTTGCGATCCAGGCGGATCGAGGATACAGGGAAAGAAGGAGAAAGAAAAGGAGCGAAGCGAGTACGAGAAGGAAGCCGAGGAGGCCCGGCTTCGCCTCGTCGAATGAAATTGCCCCGGCAATCGGTGGTTGCTTATTAGCGTTTGACGTTCGATTAGTCAAGTGCACCGGCCTAACATCCGCCGTTCGAAGGCTCCATGGCTCCTCCCATTTACCGGTTCCCGTGGATCTTCCTCGTCTTCCTCTTCTTCTTCTTCTTGAAGAACCACGCGTCCTACGCGAAGCAACAGGCACGTAGAGCATCATCATTCTTCCGTCTTCGGGATCGAGCGGAGAATGAGAGAGAGATCGTCTTCTTCGCGGGTTCTACAAACCTCGTACCACCGTACCTTGTAATTACGTTAACCGTACTACTGCCCAGGTAATAGCACGAATTAGTTGCACTTCAATGTTTCCTTCGATTCGTTCGAATCCACTCGCCTCCTGTCTTCCTTCGGTATTCTTCTTCTTCTTCTGCTTCCCCTCGCCGAGATTCTTCTTTTTCGGTTCTCTCCTCGTGCTGACATCGAGTGATCAGGAGTATTTCTTGCGCCTCGCGACGCGTTCTTTTGTTCTCAGTGTGCTTCAGGAGATACTTGAAGCGTTACTCGTTACTTCTGATAGATGTTGGGGATGCGCGATTGCTTCGAGTCCGACTAAAAAGTTGCATCCAGTGTCGAAGAGTCGAGCTACTTCTTGCGTCATTTTAATATTCACCGCGAGAAGAGAGAGAAGACAATACGATGTAGGAACGACGTCGAGTCAGGTCGAAGTTTGAGATTCAGACTTGTGCCGTCAAGCGGGAGGTCGAAGTTTCATCGAAACGATATGAACGCGCGGGAAGAAGTCGATATTCAAGAAAAGCACTCGGACAAGGGCCTCGTTAAAAAACTACACGATCGTAATTTATAACGTTCGTCGCGAGGGAAAGAAGCTCGGGCGTAAAGCGCAACGCGTTATTAATACGTTTTAAAGAAATGTCCAAGATTAATTTGCGAAACGAGTCGCCTATCGAAGTTCTTGCCCGCGGCCTCATTAATCTTATCCAACCCGGAGCGGGCCAGGCGGAGAACACGGCGAGCCGCGGAGGGGAAGGGCGAAAAAATTATTTTGTAGAACGTTCGGTGTAATAACAGGGAATCCTGTCGCCGGCACGCCTCGACGGGGTGGAGGAACACCGCTTCCCCGCTATTAATTCGTGTCTCAAGTTTTCGAGTAAGAAATTAATGTCTCCATACGTGATTCTTCTTGGCTCCGGGGGCCAAGGGTTTGCGAAACGCGAAAACTTCTGGCCCCCGAAACGAAATTAATAAACCGGGATTGCGTTACCGGGGATCGTCGCCGCTTAGCCGACTTCTTGCGAGCTTGAAAGCTTTCTTGCCCGGTTGTTCCTTCGATCCTCGAATCGCTTCTCGACGCTTGATGGCCCACTGAACGTAATTCCTCTGTCCACGGTCCTTCGTTTCGTTCTTTTTCCTCCCTTGCCGCCCCGCGTTCAATCACATTTTTGCGACCGCGTCCCTCTTTCTTATTTCGCCGTTTCCGCTACATTTTTTCCTCGTGCGCATTCTTAATTAACGACCGCGTATCGAAAATGTACCTCACGTTTAATTACTCGATATCCGTTCTGCATCGATTGCCGGATCTGGTAAGGAAATATTTGCACAAAGTTTTCGTTGAACGGAAGGAAAATAAAATATCGGGCAATGACCGGTGGAGAATATTTTCAGAAGCTGGTCGCGTCGACATCGATTTCTTCCCACTTAAGAAAACGGGGAAGGGGTGCGGACTCTCGATATCATTAATCACGTTGCGTTGTCTCTTTGAACGCGCTTCCCTATTGTCGATCGGACGTACTTATTCCATTGTGAGCGTCGTCGCATCGCGGTAGGTAGGCAAATGGATGGTGAGGTCGCGTAGGCGGATCGCAGGTGGACGGACGGCTGAACGGTAAAGCTCGGACGATTCCACCGTGCAAGAGCTTTGAATCCACGATGCGACTTCGCATATACGTGTACGCGTTCGAATTCTTTTTGATAGAAGCAAGCGGGAGATAATGGAACGTAATGTAGTGCGAACGACGCGACTATACGAGACGTCCGCGAAGAATTGCTCTACCGTAACCGGCAAAAGAATTGCTGATTAATTATACGTCTTCAAGCGTTGCGTACGATTCGTAAATTTCATTTAACGATCGGTGGAAGAAATCTTTGTATCTACATACGTAATTACACGTACGACTCCCATCCTTTAATTTTATACGAGAGCACGTTGCACGTGTTCCCTCGGAATTCTGTCGTACGTAGTCAAATTATTTCTTGTCAAGTTTAATTCCATCGCGGAACCGGTTCTTTTACCCGGGTAATTGCAAAAAATCCTGGTATGCTTCCTCGCCCGGTACGGTAGGGAGGGCAACGCGCGCGTGTGGGTATACCTTAATGATGCACCCGGTCGGATCTCACGAAAAGTCCACGATCATCGTGCATGGTGACCAGCCATTGACCGAGGTTTTTTGTTCCGCCTCGTGTGAACGTCTACGAGTCTTCGTCTCGATTCCATTCTCTTCAATTTCTGTATGTATAGATACTGGAAGTTTCATTCAAGTTGTATTATTTAATACGAAGAGGCGGTTTTTATACGAACGGTTAAACGTTTCCCGGCTCGACGTTGTTCTCCGTCCGCGGCGAAGACACGCGCGAATCGAAATAATAATTTTAATGAAACCGCTAGACGAGTCCCGAAAATAATGGTCAACATTTCCTGCTCGTATTATACGTTTCCCGCGGCGGGGCAACGGGGATTTACGGGAAGCGAATGGAAGCAGAAAATTAACGATTCCGAGAGACGGGGGCGGCGGACGAGCGAGGGAAGAAGGGCGGCTGGAAGTTTTTCTTAGTATTTTAATATAAATGCGGCCGCGGAGCCGGCCGACTTGTTTGCGGCAGTTTGTGCCAAGCTAAATGAAGAATGAAGCTGAAATTATTTGGTGGAAAACAGTGAAACAGGATGTGGAAACGACACCGCGTAGATTTACAGGGGCTGGCTGCACGCGTCGAGTCCACCCCCTGCCTGGTAGAAGCCGGGGGCATGGAAGCTGGACGATGAGAACATTTTTAAACGCGTCTCCTTCCCTTCCTCACCCTCGTACCGCCGTTGGCAATTATAATTCTTCGCTTCCTTCCGATAGATTCGCAAGGATGTCCGTTCAATTTTTTGTTCGGCACGCTTCTTCGGATCGCTTCCGCATCGCCTTTCGTTTTGAAATTCGCGGAAACCTCGGGAAATATCTTCTACCTCGAAAGTATATGTACTTCGTTTAACCTAAACGAGATATTCGTTATCAGCAATGAGAAGAATCGACAGTCCGTCCCCTTTCTCTCCGCGTCGTATTCGCGACGAAAGCATCCCCCTTCTCGAACAGGGGCGAATGGTACTCTTACCCCTGCGATGAATCCGTGGCTTTTTACGGGGAACCAATAATGAACTTTTTCTTACCTCTCCTCTGGTATAAAAGTTGATTTGTAACGACTTCTCTTTCTCGCACCCCGTCGTTTCCCTCTGTCTCTCTGTCGTCGGTTCCGCAAGTTTTCCTCGCTACCCTTAAGAACAGCGTCTCGTTCCCGACCGCTGATATCACTCGCGGCATTGCTCATTACTCACCCCGTCTTATCGTCCTTACCCCCCATCGAGGCTTTCGCTACACCGCTTCCCATCCCGTGTCACTGCCCCTCCTTCTTTTCGATCCCCGGCAATTTTATTTCAAATGTAGATGGGAAAATACGCATCGCGATGGATCTCTGATATGAGATCGTCAAAAGTAAAAGTAACCCCTTTCACGTAGTGGTCACCTATTATAAACGTTTATTCGACGAACGATTTTCAAAGAAAACGTACGGTACATATTATCCTTATTTAGACGAGATAAACAAAAATACCTGGTTTGCGTCGAATCCGCTCTTCCCGACGATCGCATCCTCTTTCACAAATCGCATCCGCACCTTCTATCTCGGCCATTACCGGATTTCGTTAAGAGGTTCGATCGGATCTCTCTGTCTCTCTATCCAGTTCTCCGTTCACGATCGGTCGATAGATCAATTGACGGTGTTGGTCGAGCATTACCCGAGCAACCGCTTCTCTCAGCCAACCCCTATCGCATGCCGCACCGCGTTAAATTTACTGCGGCCTTGATAGGAAAGTGGAACGCCGCGATTATCTACCCCGTCGAATGCTTGTCTCGCAACGACAAATTCTTTGCACACCTTTCGCCCCGTTCGTTTCTCGTTTTCTCACGAAGAAAACATTATTATAAGCATCTGCAATAAGATGTACGCGATATAATTTTGTTTAAAAAGACGGCTACTCGTTCTATTTGAATCGCGACTGGAGGGATTTGAAAAAATTAGACACAAACTATGTAAAAATAGAGTCCAGGGTTTGTGCTAATATCCAAAGTTCGTGATATTTTCTTTTATGAAATGATTCATCGTTTCGTAAGACAATACGAAAGATTTCTCTGAGCGGAGCGTCGTTCGGACCGAAAGGTCGGAGGTGAAAGCGCCGTGATTCCCAATTTTCCCTCGCTATCGTCCCCGGCTCGGCCGCGATACGAACGAATAAGTATCGAGAGCCTTCGCGTCGTCGTCGACGTCGGTAGAGAGCGTTTCTTATCAGTAAATTAGCAGCGCGGCTGGCCGGGTCGCCGACAACGGGTTTCGCTCGATGCTGATGAGGGTGAGCGAGGGCAGGAAGCGACAGGTATCAATCACTCGGCGATGCCCACGGATGAGTTTCTGATAGAGAAGAGCACGGCTCGATAAGGCGCAACGAAGTAATTCCGAGGGCTTGATATCGGTTTCGGTTCGTCCCGGGAATATTGCACTTTCGATTTTCTTCGACTCGTTATCTCGCTCGCTCGAGCCAAACGAGCAAGCCGGAGAGAACTTTGGAAATTGGCTCGAATTCCCTTTAACCCACTGTACTTTTTAAGAACTTTGAAATTATTGGAATTAAAATAAAATTCTATGGAATCTTATTTGTAATTGCACAGCAGTACCTACGACTTCTGTTTAAAACTTTTTCGCTAGGTTCAATGATTAACGAGTTATTTACAATAAAGACAAGGGATTTTCCACGACACACGGGATCTTTTAAAAGATTTCGTAAATAGTTTCCCGGGATAAATCGACTCCTCTTCGAATTAATCTGCGCAGGACGGTACCATGTATAATTTTTACTCAACGTAAGGAATGATCATCGTTTTTCCCGGTTGCAGCGGGAGAAAAATCAGGTCACACCGGGGGTGGATAGGGGCGGTCCACGAGTCTCCCGGGTTGGCGTCGGGTTCCATAGAATTCGGCGCGCACGGTAGATAATCTGAAAAGAAGACGTAAAGGGATGGCTTTCCGGGGCGCATCAGCTAACCTAGCCCAGCCTAGCGCACACTCCCGTGAACAGTTCATTTATTATGCGGTTAGTTATCGCGCCTTTTCGTCTGATTTCCCTGCCAACAATGCGCCGTCACCGTCACCGTCGCGTCGCAGACAGCTCACCGCACCCGCGCTGCTTCTTAGGACCAACGTCGGGTTTCTCTTTCCACGACGCGTTTTCTCATCCGCCACTCTAAGTGACGTTCACCGACGACGAGCCATACGTCACACCTCCTCCCGGCGACGTTTTCATCCCCCTGTTCCACGCTCGCATTCACCTTACCGTACCCCTTTTCTACACCCCTCGTTTTTTCTTCGCGTCGAGCCGCGTCGTCGTTCCACGATTTTCTTCCTTCTTCCTCTCGCTCCGGGGGTTCTTCCCCCGTTTTCTTGCTCGATTCGTCCACGCCAGGTTGGTCGCCGAACCGAGAATCGCGTCGCGTTTGACTTACGAGTCTGCTCGGTTCATATATTTCTCAAAATCGTGCCTCGCCGTAGAGAAAACTATTCGCCAGTGGTGTCTGATCGTGGATCGTACCGATCGTTCCTTCGGTCGCCTACGATCTTTTTTAGTCTAACGTTAAACACGCAGTGCCGAAGGCTAAAGGCTCGAACGACTCGTTTCTCGATATGTGCATACTCCGTAACGGTACGCGCGCATCGGAACCGTCGAGGTCGAAGCTTTCCCGTTAGCCAGCCTCGCCGTTGGCATTTTTTTACGGGCAGCACCGAGAAAAATCGTGGGCCGCGCGCGAATCGTGAGCAACGGAGAAGAAGAGATCCTAGGCTAGAAGAAAGTCGGCGAACGGCGAGTGATGGATGAACGTTTCACGGGGACGAGAGCCACGGCGAGCTGACATGTTTATACGAAACGGGCTGTCTGTAAAGGTGGCCTCGTAGCTTTGCTTTCCCGGCTCCTCTTTTGTATCGCACGTATCTCAAGCAAGCCGTTCTCCCGCGTCTCTTCTTCTTGGTCAACGAAATGGGGAGCTTGAACGAGAAATAATACAGTCGCGTGATTAATTAAACGCGACGCGTTCGCCCACCTACGAAGATCTCCCCCCCCCCTCTCTCTCCTTCTCTCATCGGATCGTTTACTACTCGCCATTGTCCCTCCTACATCGTCGGTCAAAAGTTTTTAAACTGTTTGAAGTCAAACATTAATTTTTCTTCATTTCTAAATTCGTGCCAGAAAAACAAACAAAATATTCTTTCGTGAATTCTCAGATCAATGCGATTACGAATCCTCTTCATATGATATTTTCTTCTTACTTGAATTACGAGAAATAATTGATAAACTTTTGGCGGATGGTGTACAAATCCGGTTGGCTATGAAGCAGCTATGATCTCTCGCATAATAATGACGTATTCTGCAACGTTACAACGATAGGAGTTTCTGAGAGGAATGCTGTTAGGGAGTTTACATTATACGTTTTGATACGACGCGAATTACAGGCAGAGTTTAGTAAAGATTAGATTTAGGAGAAACTTGGATGGTACTTGGATCCGTGGAATTTGCATTTAATATGATCCATGGAACGTGATATAAAATCAAACATCGTACACACGCGTATAATAGTTTTTGTCGCAGAGTCGACAGAGGGTAGACGATCGTCGAGCAAACACGAACTGTTTGAGCATCGGTGTGTATTTAGCCCGTTTGTCGAGTCGACGGATCACGAGTGTCCTCTCGAAACTGTCCATAATACTTTTACCAGTTCTTTAAACGTGGTGTCTGATTATTTCAATCTGTTCCACCGTATGAATTTTCAAAGGGAAGCGCGTAATTAACCGAGGACGATTGGTGTTTCCCAGCAGAAGCCTTTTTCGCGAAGCAGCGAAATAACGCAACCGTAACTTCTGCCCCTCGTTGGGCGGCGCCAGTCTTCGGCATGAATAGAAAGCACCTTTAATTAAAAAGGAGAACTTACGATTTCGAACGAGTCGCGGTCGTAACGCGTCCTCGTATCTCTCTGGCCAACGTTCCGAATTGAAAATCTGTTTAAACAACGTTGGCAATCCGAGAGAGACCTCCCCTTCCATTTCCGAAATCTTCTCTTTAACGCATAACGGATCTATTTACTCGACTTTTGAGGAGCATGCTCGGTTAGAGTTCCCGAGTTTAAATCGCGACCAAACCGGGACGAATGGGACGGGGCGGAGGGGATTCCTCTAGGTGACCGAATTCCCTCGGGAGTCGAGCGACGAAATTTCGCTCGGAATATGAATAAATTTATCGAAAGCCCGAAGACAGTCGAGCGTGGCTGACGCGACGGGGGTGGTCTCGATGGAGGGCCAAATGGTGGTCTCCGAGGCGAGATGGAAGGGGTTTGGGGGGCCAAAAAGAGTTTGAAACTGCTCGGGCACCCCTATATTATAAATATCAGCCATGAAAGATGGCGCAGACAGCAGCAGGGAGGCAATGGGTCCGGGGGTACGGCTGGGTAAAGGAGTGGAACAGAACCGGAATTAGCATAATCAGAATAATTTCCACCAGCTGACAGCGCCCTCATTCTTTTTCCTGCGACGCGATTCTTTCCGCTGCTTTATTTTCCGTTGTTTTCCGCCTTCCGCCGCTCTCCATCCTTTTCCCCGTTTTTCCTTCTCTCCGGCTCCGTTTCTTGCTCCTTTCTTTCCCGAATTCTCGGCCACTCTTCGATGCGTTCCACTTCGACCGGAAGAACTAACGGCCACATTTTCCTACGCTTTTCTCCCCTTCCACCGTCCGTCGAGAACGTCGATTCTTCCGCCCCGGTACTTCTGTTTTTAAAAACGCATCCGAGCATTTTCTCCCGGCTCGTCCATCTACGCGTCAAATAATTTCATTTTCCTTATCGTCTACTCGTTAATTACGATCGACTTTATTAGAAAAAATCGTGTTTCACAGAGAATTCATCTGTTCATTGAGAGACGTTTACGGTAATTATAAACAGATCATAACACGGATCGCGTGCACGGCAACGTAACTTATCCCGTAGCTGGCGTTTCGCTGATCTTTATTCATTCTTACGCCTCGCCCATTTCAATTTTTCTACAGTTTAGCCGCAGGTCGAAGCGACCGGCTACGTTTACTCAATAAATTTTTCGTAGCTTCCAACGTTTTAGCCCTCCCTTATGGCGGTTGCCAGACGCCGGGCGCTGTGCCGATTTAACAATCCCCGTGGAAGGGTTAACGCATCTTCCTTTTCCTTCGAGACGTCCCTACGCCAGTCTCCACTGGCAGAGTCTTTTAACTTCGTTTCCACGGAGGATCGAATAAAACGAATCTTATGAAATCCAAGTCATCGACTGGAACTGATCGATTTCCCCCGGTGAAAGTTTTGCGAAAAAAAGGAATGCGATTTACGAAAGGGAAGCAGGTATTATATACCATTTATACGAGTAACGGGCCAGGCCGCTCTTAATATTATCCATCCATTATTCATCCTGGATCAAGGTCGGTATCTTTCGAAATCGTATTCCACGATTCAGATTCAAATGCTGTTAGATCCCGCTGTAGATCCGGCGAACCATCCCGCGGCCCATTGTATTTATTGGCATTGTGCATACCTACTGTACCTTTCGAATCGAGATCCCGCGGAAGAGCTTCCGGCGAAAGTACTCGGCATCCTCTTGTTTCTCTCCCGATACCGCGAATGGCAACAAAATCGTGTGAACGCGTATGTATTCTCTCTCGAAGAAATATCTATTTCTCTTCGAGATTTGTACAAGTCCCACGGAAGTATCAAATAAATTTAGACGTTGGCAAGGCGAGTTTAATACATGTGTGAATAATAAGGTCACGAATGCTAATGACCCTTCATCGAAAGAATTTTATGCTGTTTCTCTTGCCGATCTTTCGAGATACTATTTTCAAGAGAGAAAGAACGATAGATGAGTTTGGATAAATAGAAATATGTTTCCTCGAGAAGGAATTGCGATCGAGCGTATATTAAAGGAGGAGGATCTTCTTTAGCCCGGGCGTATTTGTATTTTGAGGGCACAAAAGACGCGAAAGGGGATGATACGAGATCGAAGCGCGGAATATAACGCGGGGGTGGGCGCGCTCTCCGAGTATAAGGGTGGCCGGGAACAGAGAACGGTGGGGTGTCCCTCCCTTCTCGCTCTCGGACTGTCTCTCTTTCTCCGACCGATGGAAGGGTACCGGGCTCGGGTTTCAACCATGATTTCCATTCGCCAGCCATCCATCTTGTTTGAGACTGGAAACTGACAGATAGACGCGGATCCGAGTGCCGGTGACGTGGCAAGTCTTGCGCGTAGTCGTGCATGCACGTGTTGGTGCAAGCGCGTGTACACTACGTTTCACAAGTATTTCGGTCGCTAACAAGTTTTCGAATTCCTACGATAAACACGTTTCAGATGCGAAGGTAAAAGGCTAAGATTACACGGAAGAAATTTGCATTCCGGCGTAGCGAGCTTCCAATTCGATTTATGCTTAGCCAGTTCCGTTACGGTCCGCGCGGTTCTAACTTTCTGTTGACCAGGCAAATATTTATGAACGATAGTGTAGAAGCAAGTGTACGCGTCCAGTCCGCATCCGCGTGAAAAATTCATTTTCGACGACATTAGCGAGGGCAAGAAATTGCTTCTCTTTTCTATCGAACGCTGTCTCGGCATTCGACGTGCGCGTTCGACGCGATTCTCGAGAAATTTGTCGTAGCAGGGCCACAGAAAGAATGCAGATTAAAATTTTCAATTTTTTAATCTCAACTTATAAAATATAACTTTAATTTATAAAATATGTACATTTTAATATCACTTGCAGTTACGTCAATTAAGATAAAATCAGAAGCGTAACCATTGTCCATAATCTTTATATCGTATGCCGTGCGTCATCATTCTGTTCTCCCTAAGTAATCGTTCTTAAATTTATCGATAGCGTAGTTATAGTTCGGTTTTGGCCTAAGTAGCCTAAAGGGTGCACGTTTAAAGCTGTTATCGTGTCGTGAAACTATCCCCGCGAATTATACAAATAGGGAGAAAAATAATTTAAAACTAGGACGGAGTTCATAAATAGTTTTACAAATTCGTATATTCCGAAGATATGTCCGGAAAATTTAGGGCAATCACACTGTTCATAATTTCATTGAGGGTGCTGTGCATCGAATGCGGCATCGATTGCGGCGACGATTGAGACGACGATTGCGGTTCACAGGCGTTTTCATTTTTCAAAGTGTTCAATTCAGCGATTAGTTCCGAATTGTCTTGAGCATTATTTTCTGTATTCATTTGGGCCGGTTGATGACTCGCGTAGGAACCGTTCCACTGTTGCTCGTAAGGAACGTTGTACGACTGATAAACGAATTGCGGATAATGGTATTGCTGTTGTGTGTAATGGTTGTTCACAGTCTGCATGTGTCCCTGGTACTGTGAACAGGCTCCTTGCATCATCGGCATTCCCAAGTAGTTCTGTTGAATCGGATCCGTCGCTGACAACGAATTGACATAATAATTCTGTCCTCCGTATTGGTCGACGCTGGATCCGTTCGAAGCGATCGTTTGACTGGCATTTTGAATATTATTCGCATAACCATACGAATACGGTATGTTGTTCGAATTTTGGTTTCTGAACGTGTTTGTTGTGGAGACGCTGCAGTTCTCTTCTGGAGAACTGGAAATAACTGTTTCCTCCTTTTTCTTTATGTTTTTATTACAGATATTACTCGCTTGCATTTGTTCTTTCTTCATTTTCATACGGCGGTTCTGAAACCATATTTTTATTTGACGTTCCGTCAGATTTAGCGTCATTGTCATTTGTATTCTTCTCGGTCTGCATAGATATCGCGTTGAAGCAAATTCCTTTTCTAACTCAATTAGTTGGAAGTTTGAGTATGCTGTTCGCGTCCTCTTAACTTTCGTATTCCCCATTGAGCCTGAAACAAAAATTACGCGTTCCGTTTAGAAAATTAATTTATTAAATGCATCTGGAGCGAGGAGAATTTTTGACGAACGTCTCGATATTCGACATAAATTAGTTAGACGCGATTTTCATCTGGAAAGCGCGGAGAGTCGCGTGGAGGGCTCGACTAGGTGAGGCAAGGTGTCAAGGGTCGCGCAGTGGGGAAACTTGTTTGACTCACGAGGTGGCCTACGGTCCTGCTGCGCGGCTCAATGCCCGAGCTACTAAAGCCGTGTTATTGGATTAAATGATCTCGACGCATGAATTTACAAGCAAATACGATTCGTTAGCGACGACGCTTAAGGATGTATAGGCTAT
>NW_017180156.1:284985-381234 GCF_001652005.2 Ceratina calcarata
TGCCAGCGTCAATAATTAATTGAATATTTCCTTCTATACTTTTTAGCACGTATCTATTTATTATTAGCATTGTTCTTCCGACGTCTGATTTCTTTTTAATTATAGAAAATGCGTTTTTCTAAGGTACATAAACTTTTGGGATTGACTGTATAGCCAATACATCCTTAAATGAAGGGGGGCGGCGGCGTTTGGATAACGCGAGGCTCGCGCGCGAATTAAATACATGTGTTAATTCTATTTTCATTTTCGAGAAGAAAAAATGCGGAGATAATGGATAAGGGGAAATGCACGACCCACATTTCTTATTTTTCCAACTCGCGTTCCGATAAGTCGAACATTGATTGTGACACGCGATTCCTCAGGTATTTTGGGACGTATCGTTGCCTCGGGGGCAAGAAGAAACGGATACGTTATCGTTTCAAAATGGCTCGATTCCCGCATTTCGATCGAGCTTCGAGGAAAGGTGAAACGCGCGACGAAAAACGATAAGCCACGCCGATAAGCTAATTTCATCGACATTCTTCGAGAACGAAGACCACCGTGTATACGTTAAGTATGGGACCGTTTTAGGACAGAATTTACGTGTTAAAAGATGCGAATTTAATTAACTATTCGAGGATAACGTGACGATTTTCAAACGATCGAACCGTGTTTCACGAGCGATAAACGCGTGAACGGTGATCCGAGGACAGGCGGTCCATCGTATCCAGTGACTCTGTTTTATGTAAACCTGTGTAGAGCACGCGGAGATGAGACCGTCGTTTTATAATCCCTCGAGACCAAAGTCTCCTAAATGGGCAGCTCGTTAATCAAACTCGATTCAATGATGTCTATAGAGCGACGTCTATTTACCTAGAATCCGTCGCGATGCCGAGACATTATTATTGTTTAGCGTACCCGAGTAATTTTACGCTTCTCAGATAAACTATCCCTCACTTTTTCTATCGATCGCGTTAATGTTCAATCTATGAACACCGATAGCGGCGCAATAAGGTAGACTGTCAATGGTACCAAAGAAAATTAGTAAAAAATATGAGAGTACACTTTTTATTCTTATACAGGGTGTTCGCAATTATTTAGAACAGCGTTTGTTTCGTAAACGATAAACACTAGAAGAAAACCGAAGAGTAAGAAGTTGTAGTAAATTATTCAGGCTCGTACGAGGACAGGAATAAAAGAAAATATATTTAACATTTCTTCATGTTGTATTTACTAGTATGTCCTACTAATAAGACTGCATCTCGTGTTCAATGTGATTTCCGTTGAATGTGTAATAATATGTTTTCATTGGTGAAGGTTAATCCTTCAGAGCACGTCAGATGTAACTTTTCTCTTTTTAAAGAGGTACATATTTACGACTCAAAAGTCTTCTCATATAAGGAAAAATAATAGGAAACAATATAAGTAAAAATAGAATTGTATCAACAAATGTTAGAAAAGCTGCGCGGTTACTCTAGCTCCGTACGGTACGACTACGAAAAGTAATGAAGTTATCAAGCGGGAAAAACGCGATGGAATACATCGTTCGATGAAAATAATCAAATTAGAAATTATATGAAGCAAGTACCTTGATCGTTCTGCGTGGTCATCTTAGCTTGTCTTCCTTTCCGTATCTTTTGCTGGCTAATCTTGCCTCCAGAAACTGATCCGACCTGTTCTCCATTAGGTATCCATTTCTCGTCGTTCCACGAATAATCTTGCTGCTGCTGCTGCTGCTGGCACTCGCTCCAATTCGAACAGGAGGAAAGGGAGGAATTCGCCGAGACCGACGAGAGAGACAAACTGTTGGCGCTCGCACGATTGTCTTCCGGCAAGTGACTGTCTAAATACTTCGTTAACTCGGTCAACGTCATCTTCGTACGGTCGACACTCACTGTTCGGCTACCTTAAGCAATGTGACAGGTTCAACGTTTCGCTCAGTACTGCCGCCTAGCTTAAATACGTTGCGAATTTGTAGGTGGTAGCTATCGGTCCCATCGGGGCCTCAACCTTTGGACTAATACCTATCTACCGCCTTTACGAAATCATAAAATCCCTTCCCACCGCAGGATCAGTTTGTCGGCGTGGGGTCTGACCACCCCAATAAATATCGAGGCGTACCGAGGAACTTCGATACAGATAGCCCTTTTCGAAATTTTCCGTGACCTTGTTTCTTCCCGCTAGTTTTCAGAAATCGACAAAAATATACAACGCCATTGGGAATTTTATTAAGATCAACGACGATCCAAGCGGTTTCTGTTCATCGTTGATTGAGCGATACCGAGGCGCAATCTCTAAATATTTTCCTAATTTCTTTTTTAAATTAAAATCTGTTCATTCATTTCTTTTTGCCCTTATGTTTAAAATCATTAAATTTATTTATAGTTCACGCCAAATCAGTTAATTTTATTATTCATACAGAGTATTTATTTATTTCCACTTTTTTCTTTTAGAATTTGTTTTCTGTTAAATTTTTGTTGTCTTTTTATGTTTATAAAAGTTAATAAAGTAATAATAATAATATTAATAATATTTGACTATTACATATTGATATCGTATTCCATAGTTTCGCTAATCGAGAAATTGATCGGTCCTTTTCCTCGGCTCATCTTTTTCTTTCTCTTATGACCATCATTTTATTTTCTTTGTCTATTCCCAGTTTTCCCTTCTCACGTGTAATGAATCAGGCGTTCTCCTTTCCCTTAGCTGCCGCTTCTGTTTTTCCGCATTCGATCGTACACAAAGAGTGTATCATGCGCGTTAATTTACGAGGTTGCTAAAAAGCGCATCTTATCGCTGTTCTTCGACTAATTCTCTTCTTCAAAACAGGTCGAGTTGGTTTATTTTTCTGTGATACTTGCGAAATTCAAATTGTACGTAGCAAAGTGATTAATATGAGGGACATCTTTGGAGACAATAGTCAGGTCAGTTGAAGATTATACGCACGGAGATGCTGAGATCGATAGAGCCTCTTTCCATTATCTTGTCTGAAAGGTATCGGTAATCGCATAGTCACGATTATCCGAGATTCCGCTTTCCCTTTCCGTATTCATTTCGAATCCTCTTCCAGGGAGGATTCCGTATCGTATCCGAAATCGATGATAAAAATCCTTGTACAATCGACGTTACTCTCTGTCCAGTTTTAGAAGATAACTCATCGTGGGTTTAACGGGGTTGGCTTTTGCGCAACGTCAACTAATCCATCTTGCATTCATTGCTACTATGCAAAGTTACGCGACGGTGGGATAAACCAGGGTCGGTAAAAGTCGAGAGACTTTCCTCGCGTAAGACGAAACGTAAACGCCTTATCAAGGTGGTCTCTAATCCCTTCGTTGGATCGCGCACGACAGTCGTCTTCGCTGCGAGTCAACGGTAATTTATGGCGTTTTAACTTCCCTTCGTGAATGCGCAGATTAACGGGGAAATCGTTCTTCGCGTCGATCGGATCGCGATTACGCCAGACTCGATTCAGGTCGAAATATAGGTTAAATACCTGTCTCGATTCTTCTAGCCACCCACGGATTGTTCGATCGATCGTTACGTGCACGTAGTAACGTAGATCAGGAGTTCCCGCGTGTTCGAGTACTCGTTTCTCATTGTTCAGATTTGAATGTATGGGAAATGTCCATTGGTCATGGTATTCAGTTTCGAAGAGAGATTTCACCGATTATTATACTGTACACTTGTAGAATAACTTCCGTTCGAAGGTCATTTAGGTAACTAAGAGGGTAACCGAAGAAGTCAAGTGCGGTGCGCGTACGCACGTGCCTCATTTCGTTAATGCTTAATGACGAGCGAGTTTAGGTTTCGAGCCTGTAAATTATAAGCCTGATGTTTATCGAGCTTCTGTTTCCATTAGATAATTGTGCAAAGGCATTCATGAAATGTGACGTGGCAGATGAACCGATATATTCCGTTTTACGACTCGTTGAAAGTGTATGCATGTTTCTTCCTGTCGAAACTAATATTCTAGCCATATGTAGAACGTATCCACGACGGTATGCTAAGCTATCATTTTTCTGTTCGATTTACGATAGAACGAACACGTTTCGCTCTCGTTACTGCCACAAAAATTTCCAAATTTCTGTTTCGAGTACGGTGAAGCGTGCAATAAATAACGTCCCCTGATAAATATTAAATCGGCAGCAATTTCATGGTAGGGAGAGTCGGCTCCGGAATACGGCGTCGAGTATTCCCGGATTTCGAGATCGACGAGCCGCGCCTCGGTCTTTTGTATAATGTAATCTAGAAGTTTGACAGGGTCTGTCGGTGTGGATTGGCTTCGCGTAGGTGTAGGGGCTAGTCGGCGGGGATGCGAAGAATTTGACGAGAGCGGAAGGGCCGACAGCCATCGGATGAAGGGATTATCTCGAGTATAGAAAAGTAATTACGACCGCCTCGCATCGGCTTGTTTCGCGCGAGCTCCTAACGATTTTTTAATCTTAATCGTTCCGGATTAGTTCTGGCATCGCTCGATTGCTCGGATTAAGAAGAATTTGCGACATCAATTTCGAATAACGCGCACGTGGAATTTTATCGAACATCGAGCAATCCATCGTAACGGAAAAACGGGAATCGGCACGCGTCGCGTCGAGGGAACCTTGTTCGCGGGATGGCATTATACTTCCTCGAAGAGTTGGCTCGACCAGGAGCGACCCCCCTTCTCTGTTCCTTCCACGGGCGCGGGGCTCGTCGCGTAACATATGCTTTTATCTAAATTAAACAGTGTCGGCGCGATTTTCATTTCCTGGCCCGAAGCCGCTGATGTTATCCGCAGGATAGCGCGTCGCGAGCCCGTTGCTAAGGGTCGGGAAAATCCCGCTCCACCCTCGATGCGCCCAGCTGAACCCCCGTCGTCCTTCTTCCTCTCGTCTTCCTTCGCCCTAAACGCGGCCTCGTCGCCTTGCTCGTCTCACTTTACCTATGCTCTCGGCTTCCCTCGCTATCTGGCCGTATTCTAACGCCGAACCTCCGTGTTCCGGCGTCCTGGTTCCTCTTCCTGTGCCATCCTCTCTCCGCTTGGACGCGTTACCTCGTTGCTCAAGAATACGTCCGGGATATCCCGTTTATTACTAGGATTAAGCTCGAGGTTGGGGTTTATGATTTTGTACAGTTTGACGATTTAAAACCTTTTGCATTGCAAACCATTCGGACATTCGTTGTTAATTGCACCGTGGGTCGTATGGGAATCGTACAAATGCCCGAGTCACTATATTCCTTCCCTTAAAGTTAGAGGATTGATGAATAACGGTATCTGCATCGATTCCGTACAAGAAAATCGATCGGTCCGCAGAGCTTCGACCCGAACGAGAACCACATACAGTGTGTTTTTATCGCGCTACCGAATGCCGAACAGATAGAAAAGAAAGACGAGGTTCCGGTCTTATACCGCGGAGGTTAAAGTTTACGGAAAGTTATTCCGATTTTCTTCGTCGCGAGGAGGAAAAGCTAGGCCGTCAACCGGGTTGACGTCTCGTGTCATAGTCACCCTAGTCCCCGTCGATCTTCCTCCACCCTCCTTCCGGCCTCCGCTTTCAAAGATTCTTACCGTTCTGTCATCCTTCGATCGACTTTCCACGAGTTTTCCCCGAACAGGAGGGACCCCTTTTAAGGAAGAAAGTTTACCTCACGGTGGATGTTTATTGGAGCTAGTGGATCACGCGTGTAGAGTTCTTTCGAATTATGCCGATGACTGCGAATTTTTCAGGAGCGAATGAGAAATTTATCTAACGGAATAAAATCCTTTCCGTCGTTGTAAATCCGTCAAACATATATGTCCTTCTAATCAATTCTTATTTCTTATCTTACGATAATATCGACGATGATAATTAAATTTAACAATATATTTCGTTCCGCGTACAGATTGAAATTCTTGCGACTCGAATAAAGGTTGACAGCATCCTCGACGTTGTTACGTTCGTTCTTACATTTTTTCCGTGTCGAAAGAAACGTGTTCGAGGAACCGAAAGTTTCGCATTCGTAGAATTTTTGCTGTCCGCGCCCGGGCGAACCATTTTTCTTTCCCCGCCCCTCTCGTCTCTCCTTCTTGTCCCTCGTCTCCGACGTCGCTCGCGCAAAAAAGTTCGCAATTTTATAACGGAAGTTGGCTGAATACAAAATCAGTGAGGCTGTCACTCTTCACGGCCAACTTGTATCGTGTTTTAATGGAACCGACTCGCCTTCGCGCGTCGGCGAGACACGAGACCGACACCCATCCTCTCTTCGCGAACCGTTCAACTCAAACGTTATTGTAACAAATAGTTATTAATTTGGGTAAGTCTTGCCTTCGTTCGTTCTTCGCTTCGTCAATTCGAATTGTATTTAATGATAAACAATGGGCAGAGTCGGAAGGGATGAAAAAGTTCAAGAGCTTTCAGACAAACTTTTTTGCACAGGCAACGAGGAGACAGCGGGCCAAACGTTAAGTGTACAAAGAAAGACAAACGACAGTTCGATCATTATCGAACTGCATTAACAAGAACCGTCCTTATCTCATTACAGTTGTAGTTGTCGTAACTCGATAATGATCCGCTTTTCGTTTTTGAAAATTGTTACATATTGGTAGAGGTCGACAACTAGAAAAAAAAAGGTATCCCGTGGAACAATGAAGTCAGTTTACAGAGGTGCGCGGTCGAGAAGATGCAATCAACGGGAGAATTTTTCATAATTTATTGCCAATATTCAGGAGCCAAGAAGGCTAAGGTCATTCCTACGAGCCTAAAATCTAACAATGAATGGGGCTGTTCCGAGGTGATACAAATTTTATAACGTAACCAAGTTTATCTATTTGCTTCGAGTCGACCGTTAGTCGATGTCGTACATACCTGTGCTTTACTGTTCACCCCTGATAAACCCAAGTTTAGAAGTTGATGGTCAGAAGTAGAATAACTTAGTAAGGGACCGGACAGATGGTCGACCATAAAACGATTCTGGGTAGCTGATTTTTAGATTGAACGGCGACATTCGTAGTACTATATCTTTGCAGATGCATATTCGGTCTGTCACGACGACGAGACGCCGCAATGTTTGTTAACATCTTGCTGCGATCGGATCTTGTCGTCATCGCATCGGATCGATTTTTCGTTTGAATTATCATACCGTATTCATCCAGTGACACCCTCTAGTAGACTTCGTTACCACGGCTCATAGAAATGTAGCGTTCACGGGCCGTCGTCCAGTTCCGCGATGGAACGCGAGGAGTAGAGGGCAACCGGTGTCTCGTCGCCAAAGGGGGTTGCTTGCGCAAGGGATGATATATTATCGAGCGCTGTTTGCACTTTGACAACATCGCGGGGCATAAAAACGCTGACTCATTTAAAGCGGGATTGCCGCGGGTGCTTACGGGAGGATCCGCGTGCCGGCGCCCTCTTCCAAAGACCACCCGTTTTACACCCGGACAGCTTCCTCCCTTTCTTTCTCTCTCGGCCAGCCTCGTTCCGTCCACCGGTTCCACAGCCACAACCCACGATTTCTCGGTTTCATCCCCGGTTTCTCCGATTCACCCCGAACGGGAGGGCACCTCCGGCATCTCGTGACTCTCTTTTCTTCCGCGCCACCGGCGCGACGACCAGACTCGTCCTCGTCCTCCCTTCGCCCTTTCGCGGCCTCTCTCTCTTTCTCTCTCTCTCTTACTCTCTGGGTTACCCGCAAACTGCCTGCCAACGCTTCCCCGTAACCCCTCTTCCTCCGTTAAATCAAGCTGCTCCTTTCTTTTCTCTATCTCCCTCTTCTTCAACCCCTTGGCCGAGGCAAACGCTCGCTTATAATTGCGATTCTTCGTATAATTTTTATTAAGGCTAATTAATTGCGATGGCTTGTATAATTCACTTCGCCGAGTGCTCTCCGCGAGAAAAGATTTCGTTTAGAAGTTCCTAAATGGTAGTTTAGAACTTCCTAATGTTATTACCGGAAGAAATTGATATTACAAATAATTACCCGTAGAAGTATATATTTTTTCTCACTGTCTACACTTTCATTGAAAAGCATGGTTACAGTGAGAAGTTCGATATACCCAACTAATTGTAAGTACTATCAAAATTAGTTGCTCTCCAGCCGATAACAACATGTTTCACTCGTCTCATCCTAATTTCAACCCCCGGATTAAGAATCTTAGAGGAAAGTTGGCGACTGGGGCGCGAAGCGGGGAACATTGATACGGAGAAATGTGGGTCGCGAAGCTTCCCTCGAGTGGATTCGGTTAGAGAGAGGGGTATTCAATGGGGTAAATGGGGTATTGCATATTAAATACGTCGACAGGGGGATGAAACGAAAGAGGATCCGCGAGCCGGAGGGCGGGAGTGATGCAACGTGTGTAAGCTTGATGCGGTTATTGATTACAGGCCACTGTCATTGACGGGCCGTCATATGGAAACGGTTGACCGTTTTTCTTTGCGACCAGGGATATGCCATCGATTTCTGCGACCTCGCGCGACTTCTTTTGTTCCATCTCATATGAATAAAACTCGGACGGCTGTTTATTTAAAATTAAGAGTTTCAACGGTTGTTCGATTGCATGTGAGATAATAATGAAATAGTGTACATAATATTTAGGTATGTTACTTTCTGTAAAGTGGGTCCCGCGTGCTTTCCAGGAATGTGAACAGAAGTAATTTATAGAACGTTGAACGAGGGTACGAACGGGTTAAACATCTGTATTGAAAAGTAGTAAATGAAATGAGGATAAGCAGGGTTCCATGGTTTCATGTCGAGGGTGCTCGCTAGGTAGACATACAAGGGTAAAATTACGAATAGATATACATACAATGGTGACCGATGGCTTTCAAGGGACGAGCAATAATCTGTGTATGTGTATATAAATACATATAATTAAATGGTCATTTGACAAAAGAAGCTGCCTTAAGACAGTACCAAGTTTAAAGTTCCCGTGAATCTACCGTAAACTGGGACAGGCTGGGTCGCAAATCCAGGTATGACCTCAAGAACAACTCCTTCGATAATTGTGCTAATTACATGACTGCAATTCTCTATAATTCTGTAGGCATTATCTAAGATCTGGCAATAAATAAATCAGGATGACCCTTCCATCTCGTTCGTTCTGGGCGTAGGTATTCAGGATAGAATTAGAAGAAAGAAACAAAAGCGTGAATTGCAGTCAAGCTAACAGTTAGGGCGAGCAGTAGAGAGTTAGAGAGACAGGAGGCGAAGAGAAGAGGCAGAGGACGTGTGTCCCCAAAAGCCGTGGAGCTCAGCGTTGAGTGATGGCCGCTCAGTCGACCTCGTAACCGGCGCCATACATCATTCAAGATGGCTGGCTTCTCACGCTGCTCCGGGGAGAGACAAGGGTGACAACCCTCCCGTCTCTGCTTGCTACTTTTGACTGGCTACGTCTACGCCTTCGCTGATAATCGTGTTACGGAGATATCAATCTTAGAGCGACGCCCTCTTCTCTCCTCTCTCTTTCCTCCGCGTTGCCTCTTGGCGAACTGCATCAACCTTCAAAATATGGACTAAGCTTGAAACGCAGTTTGCTCATCTTCCAATTTCTTATATTTGCTTTTTGTAAACGATTTCACGATTGCCTTTTTACGGCCGTTTTCTTCTTATTCGAGTTTCTATCCCTTAAACGTTTTAAGGGTAAACAGGGAGAACGGAGATTAAGAAGTCTGTCTCCAGGACTTTATTAATATTCTCCTTCGTACTTGACGACTTTTTTTTAACTATTTCCTTATGCAAAAGCTTCTCGGATGAGAAGCGTCATCGTATCATTTCATACTCGCTACGCACAATCGAGGGAATCGCTATATCTGTTTAATATTTTCAAAGGAAGATCAAATATTTTAAATTTCCTAAGAGCTCGCGAGGAAAGACAATCCCGAAAAGAAGGATCTTGTGTGCCATCTGCTGAAGCCAGTCTCGTACTAAAAACCCTGAAGAACATTCTCTGGCAAGAGCAATCCATCTGAGAGATCTGCCTTACCAGCGTCAGATTCAGGATAGAAGGTCCACGTTTTCCCACGGATTCCCCCGATGTTCTCTCGGTAAACAGGGATACCGGATTTAATGAAATGTTAATGCGATTCCATTACTTTTCTCGTCGGAAAAAAAAACCGCGATAGCGAGACGTTCCCGTTTAAGCGTTCATCTCGAGAAGTTTTCCTCGAAGTCGAAGAAAAATAACAGCGCGACAACGCGACAAACGGTAGCGTAAAACGACGCGACGGGGAAATTTAATTAAAGCACGACGCTGGGACGTCAGCTTCGAGGGATGAAAGCGCGACGTTATTAATATAATTCTGGTTCCCGCGCTTCATATTTTCGGTCTGTCCCGGGGACAACCGTCGTACCTTTCATTCCTGGTTCCCTTCCCCCTCTTCCGGCCCGAAATTTTCACGACCATTTGTCCCCCGGACGAAAATTGCATTCGGAATTCCCGGGTATTCAACCTGCTTCGGGACGTTCTAATAAGCCCTTTCAAACGAAACCGTTTTAATTTTGCTGGCAAACACCGAGATAGAATATTGCATTCGCCCAAGTAGTATTTCTGATCTTGCGCGTTCTCCGTCACCGCGCTAATTGACTTTTGAACGCTGCACGCAGTAAACATTGTCACACAATTTTTACAGACATGGACACGGACAAGTAGATTTATTTTACGCGGGACGTAAACTTTCGAACGTAATTCTACGGTATTACGGCGGATTTCTAAAATAAATGGTTATATTTTTCTAAAGACAATAACGCTCGCCTATCTATCACGCGCCCGATGCGATATTGGCGTATACCTACCTACCCATCGGATGTAATATTGAAATTGTATTCTTTCGTAATATGAGAGTTATTTATGAAACGTAGCAGGCAATATAGCGCGTTCGGATGGTGGGTGGAGGATGGTGCCATTGAAATCTGATGGAAGCGTGTTACGGATATGATACGAAGAGGATCGGGGCCCTCCTCCAAATGCGGATCGTGCGTGTCGCTTCGCTTCCACTTATGAAATATATTCCATCGCCCTTTATTAGATAAATCTCTCTCGCCCGCGTACAACTTTTGACATATGAAAAAAGAACCAATCTGCCTCCGTTGGATCGAGATTGCCTGTTTTAATTGCTCCCCAGCGCTTTACTTGTTACTCCTATTTCGCCAACGTCTCTCTAATAAAACGTCGGAAGTCTCTCGCAGCTCGATTCGATCCGTGCATTTCGGAATGATAGCGGATGATATTTTCCCGGGTTCGTCAGGATTTTTCTGAAAACACGGGAGCGTGGCAGGGCAGCGTGTAACTTGGTACGGTATAGAGCTCAGCGAAGCGACAGCTGTTCGCCGGTTGGCTGGGCTATTCGATTGTCTCGCTCTTGATGATTGATGATCGTTCGGGGTAGCTAGCTGCTGCCACTGCCGTTGCCGCCGCCGCTGCCTTGACACCGCGTCTGTCTTTTCCCTCATTTCCCGACGACTTTTTTTCCGTTTCCTCAACTCGATTCCACTCTGCCACGCAGCCGGTCGATACACACCTCCAAACAGTTCGAATTCCTTCGAGTTTCGATTGGGACGGGCCTTGTTTTAGTCGCCTTTTAATTTAATTCTAATAACTTCGTGAGAAATTTTTTTCACTGAAAATTAGACGATGGAGACGATGGACAGGAAAACTACACAATTTACAATCGCTCTTTTATTTACGTAGTCTACCCTAGCCAATTAAGAGCAGGAAAAAAAGGTACGTTGCCCAAAGAAATGCTAGAGCTCCGAGTTCAATTCCCAATAGTCGGGTCGAGCGGTGGCAAAAAACGCGATTCCACGGTGGAATGGCGAGCAACGCAAAACGAAAAAGGGTAGAATCAGGCGCGGCGAGCCAAAGGAATTAGCCTTCGGGAATCGCGTAATGCATAATGCAAGCGCGGTCGCGTGAATTTATGTAACTTAATTTGTAACGAGCGACGTCCGACTATCTCGTCTACGCCCGTCTGAGAACGCTTTTTACGGGGATGGCTGAAAGGGGGTGGTGGAAACCGGCACGGAGATCGTGTAATAACGGTCAACCGGACGGGCAAGTTTTTCACTTTGCATGCAATAAGCTTCGGCAACGCGGCTGCTTCTTGCGCGGTTTTAATAAAATCTTCGTTGCCGCGATATAACGACATGACCCTTGCGAAAGAAATCGTGGTTCAGGGAGAAAGGAAAGGAGAATATCGGGGGATGAAGAGACGTTGCATCCGACGATTTATTTGTTGAAATAATATAATTTTAATATTCACTCTATTCTCTTACGTAATAAAAATTAGTGACCGTAACGAGAAGTATTAACTGTAACACCTTTTTGCGTGCAAAATGAAATTCAACGTACCTTACCACATTCTGGACCAGTATACCTGGACCCGATCCTTGAGCCACGTGGGAATTCTCAGCGTAGCAATCACCGGCGACGGTTTTTCCATCGTTTGCGAAACGGAATACCCGGAATCACGCGATTCCAGCACAAACTCGTTCGAATTGTCATCGCGTTGCGATTGGATCCAACGTGAAACGACGCGACGGATCGGATCTTACTTGTATCGCGCAAATAGTCCAACTGAAAACGCATTGACACCGGGGAGAGAGAAGTCCCTCGGATGCTGAAAGGGGGAGCAGAGGCACAGAGAGGAAGAAGAGAACGGAGGCTGAATGCCGCCCTACCTGGTCCCCGAAGTCATAAATCATCTCCCTGTGGTACCGCTACCCCTCGGCGTTTTCCTACCGTACCATAACCCCGACGATGCGCGACCGGCAAACATCACCTGGAACAGCCGTCGATTTTCGATTCGTGTTCAGCAGCGCCTGATACCCGCGAGTTATTTTCAAGATTTCAACGAAACGGTGCTTCGCTACTTGAAGATCGTCTGTACCGCGAAAGAACAAGTTAGCAGAAAAAACATAATTGTGAATACATTTGCAAGTGTTGTCGAGATGTTTATCATTGTGAACGATTAGATTGTGTCGATGATTGAAGAAATTGAGGAAATTGTTAACTAGGTTTTTGATCGTCGAATTTGAAGACATTGATAATGAGAACAGTTTTAATTGCTATGAACTTGAATCCATCGAGTTTAATCTCCAAAAAGAGACGTCGTGTGAAAACTGAATTGATTCCTGAGTTTGATCGTAGTTCTTAAATCGTATAAACGATTTTACTAAACGCTTGGATTAAAATTCCACGTGAATAACGATCGATGTGAACTTTTTGGAAAAGCGTTAAATCTTGCGGCATGGATACGTCTAGGAAGTGTTCCAGAGAGCGCGAATCGTTCGCCACGACAAACGTAAAATTAATAGCCGTCCTTTACCGCGCGGCGCGGCGTGGCCCCATGGCCAGGTCACCGGCTGGTGGGGGACCATAAATTTCAGCACACAGATTCAAAATGATCCCCTTTATTGCACGAAACCCGGGTTAGTTCTGGCTCGACCCGGACTCCGTGCAGTCCGGTACCAACGAGCCTCGTTTTCTCTTTCATCCGCCCTCTTTGCTCTCGTAAAAGTCGTCCGTTCTCAAGTAAAATTCTTTCATTTTACTGTATACGCGTCATAATACCCGTTGCATTATGTGAAAATGATCTACTTCCATTGCATCGTCGACAGCAAACGCTTGTACTGGTCTACTTAAACTTCGTTGATTAAAGTGTTGTGTCGAAACGAACTCGTTTTCGTAATGTACATTACTTTTTTCATAGTGGGTATTGTTTGTTATCATGTATGAATAAATAATATTTCTCAGACCACCTATCGGTGACCTCGGGAACGTTTTTGAATCGCTGAGAGTCTTCGAGGTGGAGCCACGATGTCCATTTCCGTGGCCTAGGCTTCACGCTCTTTCTGCATCAAAATTGTAAGTTTCACTTTTTATTATGCAAATTATAATCTTTTCTTTGAACTAATAAATCGTCGCATAATTTCTGTCGATTCTGTCCTTCACAATATACTTGTACGCATACAATCGACAGAAATAATACGACGATACAAGCGAGATGCAGCCATCCATTCAAAGTTCAGCTTCTGCCAAAAATCATTCTCTATCTACGACACACTTTTCATTACGCGTTAATACGTTTTTTCCTTCGTTTTTTTGCATAACTATTATTGCACTTGTTGCATGATAGTTGTATAGTAATTGAAACGAATTGCCCTTCTCTTTCTGTCCCTTCATACATGCAAAGAATTATCGGTACGTGTCTTTTACTAAAAAAAAAACAAAATACGATCTCGAAGACGGAAACGCTGGCATCGGTTTTCGTTTCGCAGTGAACAAAATGAAATAAGGGACAGAAGAAGAGGGAGAGGCGGTGGAGGGAAGGAAAGAGAAGAGGCGTTTTATTCACGAGGCTCCAGATACTGCAGCCATTTTATATAGATTGCAATGTATTGATCGTCTCCGCCAACAGCCCGACATTCTACGTAGTATCAGAATGACAGGCTAGCAGATGGAATCGCAACCAACCCCCCCGGTTTCCACCCTCTGCCCCAACCCCCTTTTTCCACCAACTGCCACCACGTTCCAACCCCCTTCTCGATGGCTTCGGACTGCCTGCCAACCCCTCGTCTCCGCTTATACCTATGTACACTTTCTGCTTAGCTACTTACGGGAACGGGAATCTACCTCTCCCTCCCGCGTTCGTGTGTGTTTTTACGCGTGTACAAGCTCTGCACACGTTCCCGCGCGTGCACACGGACACGCGCCACGTTCCTCTACTACGTGAATCGCATAAGCGCGCGCGCGCGTGCGTCCGGATATGTAAATGTAAAGAGTATGTAAATAACCGGGAGCGGTTGGCTACGTACGAGATGCGTATGTATCGCGGTTTTTATTTAGACCGTTTTTATTGCGACGGACAAGTCACGATAAATGAATTCGTCCGCGGCAGAGAGCGAAACGTTGATGGTCGCATGAAAATCGAAATGTGTTCGTGTACGTTATGCATACACATAGATACGTCGTGAACATTTTTGAGCGTCGATAAAGTAAATTCTAGTAGAGGCGTTTAAAGCAAACGCGCACCTCGCGGTTTCTTGTAGCGATACAAATGTATTCGCTGCCGATGGAATGTTCATTTTTCATTCCTGCGTGTCGTCCCGTGTTGACTGTTAAGGAATTTATAGATGTTACCGTTCTGAAATGTTCATCGATTATCTTTCACCTAACTCAGTTTCTGATTGCATTGTACATACGATGACAATTATTGATAAGAAAATGATATTCAACTTAATTGAAAGATACCGCGAACCACCCACGCACTCGTCGGTCCTACTTCGTTCTAGCTTTTCATCCCTGAGAGAACGCGAACATCCACTTTTTTAATTAAAATCGCTCGCCCAACCTACGCCCTCCTCCTTGAATCTTTTGCGTGAATAGGCTTTATTAAATTAGTTTCGAACTCCGGCTAAACAAGCTGTAAGTTTGCATCTTCTGTAAATCGTCTCGAGTAAACGAATCTCGTTGCAAAAGTGAAAATGAGAATAAGCGCATCGATCGACGTATCTGTCATGTGTGAGATCTTTTTAATTTTAAAAGTGGCGTTCGTTAAAAAATTCGGTGAATCTCGGAGATGTGTTACGCGATCGGTACACGGTACAAGCATTGTCAGTTTCGTTTCGACGGAAATCTCTTTCTATTAAAAGACACGCGATAGATTACCCGGAGAAAGCCGTGATAACGCGTTCGTGTCCGCGTCCACTTCACCCTGACAAATGATCGTCTTCTCCCGTCACGACCAACTCCCCCGCGCGGATCTCTGCCACGTGTTATCGGGTCTCGATATTGTTGCTCTTCCCGTGTCTCCGATCACGGATATACCTCCTAAGGATGGAAATGAACTTTGCTTTTCCGAGGTCTTCCTACAAATCTCGATTTATCTTTCGGTTGGAGAAATTGTTTCTTATCGATGCTCGCGAATAAACTTGTCTAGTCTTACTTATCAAATAAATATTCTGCATTGTATTTCGTCGTCTTCCAACGAAATATTCTGAAAACCCAGATCGTTCCTGTAACACAGATCCAACTCTATACCCCGCGCCAACATCATTGCAAATCGCTCCCTCTTCGGGAAGATCCTTTTCTTTTTGTCCTCTCTCTCTCTCTCTCAGAGAGAAACGAGATTCTCTGCGCGTTATCTCTAGCAGCTCGAACGTCTGTCGCGTGATATTAGCCGGTCGATTCAGGGGTCACGAAATAAGGGAGAGGCGAGGGCGAGTACTGAGGGGTGTGAAACGTGCAAAATGAGGGACGGAACAGAAGAGGAGCGAGGAGGGACGAGAGGCTGGAATCTCCGGTTACGTCGAGTTTAAGATAGGGAGAGGACCTTTCGCCCGCAAAAATGTCCCGCGGGACCCGCGTCAACGTTCTGCGTGAGGATACTGCGCCCTCTCCCCACGAGTTCCTCCTGCGAGAAGCTACGGATACCGAGGACGACGACAAGGAGCTCAGTGACTAAACGTCGCTCAGATTCCAACGTTCCTCTTATTTTTCCGCGAATGCCATGATTTATGGTATCGCTTAATGCGAAAATTTGGATTAACCGGTCAGCTGTGCGTCGGAAGAGTATCCTAGGACGTTACTTCGTCGCGAATCGGTGAATTGGTAAAGCGTAGGAACGAGATTACGGATTTCTTCTTAAAATTCATTCCCCTATCCGTCAAGTCGAATTCGTTGTACCGTTACCAACGTCCACCGTCCCCATCGATCGACGCCTTCCTCCGTCTTTCCTCGGGGATGGGAACATTGACGAGGAGACGGTTAATCGGGCTGCAGTTAGTATAATCCGCGCTTTCCCTGAACGCAATTGAATTCGCGACGAAGGAGGGCGATTTTTCAAACGGGGAAAGATACGACACTGGCGGCGGAATTTCGCGTGGAAGTGGGCGGAATCGCGATTCCTTGCCCGTGGCGGGATTCACGTAGACCGCCCACCCTGGCTTTCGGCTTCATCTCAATAACATTAGCTCGGTCGTTTAAGCTTCCCGTCGCGACCGGCTCGTGTTCCACTCGAACCGAGCAATTTGTCCGACCCGTGAATTACCTTCTCCTTTCGGGTTTTGTATCGCATCTGCGTAAACGAAATTTTCGTTACGTGTTTATATATTACTCGTATAATACATTTTTAAACGCACGTGCCAGGTATTCGCAATAAGAATGGAGCGTCATAAAACTTTTCCATCTACTCGAGACACCGAACGACTAAACAATTTACCGTATCGTTCATTCTAAAAGTTTCAGACCACTCCCATGCTACTAACGATCGACAGGAAGGTTGCCGTCGCACACGTCCGAGTACAGTCGATGACATAACGATGGATTCAGTGACGGGATCCATCGTTCGCTTCGGTCGATTGCAAAAACTTAGCTACGGCTTTTATGGCGCGTTGGCAAACCGAGATTCGAAAGGGGGCGGCGAGCCACGAATGCGAATCGAGCGTATGGAAAAGGAAATCGACACCCGGGACCGGGATTTATTATTCAAGACACGGTCCCCGGACGTTCCTTCCTTCAGAAGCATTCCACGATACAGGTATTGTACGATAGCCGTCGCCAGTCGAGGACAGCGCGTGCCCGTGCCGAGATCGACGGAAATCTATCTACGAGCAATCGTCGATCGGACTCAACGATTTCGACGTACCTACAAATAAAACTCGATTTTGAGGAACGGCGGGGAAGATCGTTCGAAGAAGCTTTTGGAACGAACGCGTTGGCAGAATTTCAAAAGTTTGGTAAGTTTTATTCGTAGATTCATTGGAAATATCCGATATAGAAAATAGATAGAAAATATAATCGTGACAATTTCTTCAATCTTATCCACATAATATGTGCTCAATTTAGATTTTATAATCTTTACTCGTTCGACAAAACGATCGGAATTCAAATATAGAATTCATTGATGTTGTCAACACGTTTCCTCTGAAATGAAAGTTTCGCGTAAAGCCGGAGAAACACGGTTCGTATTTCACTTTTCAGTAGATACCTACTTCGGCTTATAAGAACAAAGCATGGAACAAAGCGAGGCTAAAAAGTGTGTCTTGGAAACTTCCGGTGCGCCAAGAGAGGAAGGAAGGAAAGGGAAAGGAAAAGGAGACAGAGTAGGTTTTGTCACGGAGGCGACGATACGTGGGTAAACTCGTGGAAGACGTATTGCACGTGAGTAGAAGACGACAGGCAGAGAATGTTGGGTTTGAGTGGCGCGATGATACCGAGGACGGTGTTACATAGTTGCAAACGACGCGTCGCCGATTTATCGAGTTAAGTCGTCTGCCAGCTTTATCAGCTTTTCCTATTCCCTTCCCGGACAGACGCTTCGCAATACGTGTCGAATATTTATGTTCTGAAATTCATTGATCTATTCGATTAGAACAAAATTTTCTACATTGTTCAATTTAATCACTAAACCAGGACAAATTCTTTTTCGTTTTGTTTTAACTAATACCGTCCATGCTTTTCAATCACTTTACCCACAAATTGCTCTCGGATCGGATGGAACGGTTCAAAAAGTACTCCGAGCGTCCTCGAGTTTAATCGAACGCCTCAAATTCCGAGCCATCCTCGACCGATCCCTCGAATGACCCGAAACCTTTTTGTGCGGCCGTACCACACCGCTCGACTACGTGACCGTTTCCATTCCCGCGCAGCGCGTCGTCGGTTCTTTATTTCCTATCCCCGACGTCAGTTTCGCCAAGGATACCCACTACCCTCGGACACGCCGGGGGCGAGTTCCGCCGGGTCACCCCGGCGTATCATTCTCTCTCACGGTAGATACGTTCTCCTCTCCATTCTTCGCTTTTCCCTCCTCGCGCGTTGCTTCAGAAGGACCGGAGAGACGATCAATACGTCGCTCCGAAACGCGGAGAAGGAACGAGCCGCCGGTTGCTACGTCATTGGGAGACTCTCTCGGTTCCCGGGGCGAGGGGCGCGAGGACGCGACTCGAGGGGCAGAGGGTAGCGCAGGGTAGCGAGGCGGAAGGGCGAGCCGAGGGAAAGCGAAGCTTTTCCGTGGCGCGCGCGATTCCTCCTCGAGGAGAGGAGAACGGAACAGAGGCCTGGCTCCGAGCAGATATGCCCGGCTATGAGCGCGAAAAGATGATGAGACGAAGGGTGGCCCCTGCCTTTTCACCCTGCCGCCCTTCCTCCCTTCCGTCGCGACCGCGATCCGGTTGACAGGGATTCGAGGCCGAGGCTCCACGATCGCGACCGAATTCAAACGACCTCAGGGCTGTATGCGTCCTCGATTATGTCAACCGAAATTCAGGTGTCGGGGTAAATTTTCTGTTCCTTCGGGTTGCGCTGCTTCAAACGATTCACCGCTATCTTTACTAATGCGATAACCCGATCGTCGAATATCGCTTTAAACGTTTCAAAATGTTCAGCTCAGTGTTTTGAAACTTCATTTCGCGGTTGTCTCGATTGCTTCGTTCCGAAGATGAGTGTTTCATGTTCGATCACGGTGCAAACGTTAGGGGTTCGACGAAATAGAGTGAAATCGGTGTTGGCGCCGAGCGACGGGGACTGAAGGGTGTTTGATCATTCGGTGATCTCGATGACATACGGGGTGTACTTCGACGTCGATTCGTCATGTAAACGATGAAATTGTTCGTATCCCCTACCACCTTCCCTTCTGAATACAGAGCCGCATAAACTTCCTCGGCGGTGGCCGACGCAGGTTCTAAATAATGCATGAATTTCCTGGCGAGAATTTCATAATAGAAATTCCATACGTCTAATCGTTAATACTCTTCTTATTATACGATAATGACGCCTGATTTTTAACTATGCATCGTCGTTTCACGTGCATCGTTTGATTTTTTTATCCTACAATTCTGTACCCATTGTTTCAGTAATGACGAAACGGTCTCGGTTCTAAAAACAGTTGTTTTTCAAAAGATATTCGAACTAATTGACGTAAAGCAGCACGGACGTCCGACGGGTCGAATTCGCTAAGTGGAATCCTAAATTGAGATCGGGGGATGAAGCGTTGATCGGTCTGAGGCACCTGGTCCTTCGGTTACGAGCCTGTGCGGTGGCATCCCCCTAGGGTGGAATGGAAGGGAGGGTGCGCGCGGTCCAATCATCGCAGAATCCGGGAGATGCCCCTGGCTTCGGCCGGGCAGAGACGCCCCGCGACTCGAGGATTCGCGCCTGTCGCCGGATGCCTTCTCCTCGCTCGGGAACCAAAAAGGACAGCTCTCGCTCGCAGCACCCGTCATCGCGTTTCGTTTCGAAGGGCGTTGGCCCGCGTTTTCGACAGGCTCGTGCGTTTCATCCCGCCAACGCGTTTATTGTGATCGGTAATCAAAGACGAAAGTGGTGCAGCAGTGAGAGGAGTGCACGCGCACGGACGCATGTACACGCGTTACGATGGGGATGTGAGTTGTTACTGTATACGTATAAACGGTTCGATCCTTCAAAATTGTTCCTCGGCTCGTTCCCAGATTTTTGGGACGGTTGTGCTCATAGTTAAGGATTAATTTTATATTCTCATCGAATTTTCTTATTCAGAAATACAAACGAAATTCGATTCGATAATGTGAAAACTTCCGATAACTTTGCTATGATTCAAGATTTATAAGATTGGTCCTTAGCAAATCATAATGGTATCTGTGAAAATTGTCGAAATATAAAAAAACAATGTTATATCTTTTCATAGATATCGACGTGTAAGTATAAATTTCGGACAGGTAAATGCTTATAATTTATGTAAACTGTTACAGGGCAGAGTAGAATCTCGTATGATTTCTTACGGTGCTTCGCTGTAGAGCTCCGCGTACACGTGCACGAGTCCGGAAAACAGTTTCTTAAATGCTTTGCATCGTGATTACGCGTTCGTTTCTTTGGTTTCACTTTTATAATCGTATTCCCAGCATGTCGATAGTTTGACCCCGATTCTGCGAACGTTGAGGTGGGTGCGCGGGCGCGTCAGCCATCGTCACCCATTGGAATTTCGTGAAATCGGGTGTAAGTGTACTCTACCGTCTTTCATTCGCATTGTTTCTCTATGGCTTTCAAAATGCGTTGCACAGAAGCTATTATCTGTCGCCTGTTGCTTACAAGAAATCGATCGATTTTGTTCAAACTCCGATTAAGCTTCAGTTCATCAAGTAATTTTTTTAACACGTATAGATATAACGTAGACGAGCATAATCATTTGTAGATAACTTATATCACTTGCAACGCTTTATCTCCGCTGGACTTGCTTAATCTTCGCATCTTTTTCGATTCGTTCCGATAAATCACGATTCTCCTTTTCAATTACATAATTATCTGATTACTGGAATTAATCGAAGAGGACAGATGACTATTGGCCCTCGATTAGCCCGCACAAATCACCGTCTGCACTGCACCGGCGCGTTATCGATATCCATGATTTAAATGTAAATCCGTCGGATGACGTGGCGTAATAGAATCGACCGAACCGAGCGTTAAAATCGTTGGGATTGCAATCGTATCGCGCGCAGAGGACACCGGCATTAATTCACGACTTCCTCCCGAACCGTATTCCGGATACGCGTGCGAGGTCACGTCCGGTTTTAGCGAGAGCTTTTCCGGCGTCACGTACGTACGTACGTACAAAACGGGGTACGGTCGGAACGAAATTTCTAATCCCCGCTCGGGCTTTATACAGTCATGCTCTCGTGCTATTATTCATTAGTACACGGTGTCGTTGTCCGCTCGATCATTTTCCGATCGCGTGTCGCGCGATTAATTCGCGATTACTATCGTTACACCGTGTTCGTCGCGCCTGCTCGAATCGCGTATTCAAATTCGGGGGTAATTCTTCCCTGATCGGAATTTAATTACTCGACACGCTGTAAAATTCTCGATGCTGCGATTCATCGACACCGGTGCGTGCGGTGCTGGCGTTATCGATTTCGGGGCTCCGAATGTTCACAAAATATTCAGCTTATGTGTTGCAGATTTCGCTACCGAGGAGCCAACGCCGATGCGAACGAAACTAAAGAAACGAAAAGAGATAAGATAGGCACATTCGTGATCTACCCTGTAGATCCGGGCTTTTGTAGAATTGTAAATATCAGAAGCTCGTCTCTACAGGTATCTTACGGATGACATGCCACGCGACTCTAGTTTGCAATGCATGGCGGCAAAAACTCGCATCCATCCATTCACCCGCTAGGCCTGTACGAAACGAATCCAGGAGAAGACGGTGTTCTTAGCTTTAGAAATCTCAAGGCTATATGTACATGCAACCAATAAATAGAGCATTCAACTTATTCGACGAATCGAGCTTGAACGACGTTAGATAGAACAAATATTGTATCGTTAATTATCGATGTAAATCATTAGAATAGGCTAGTGTCGACAGGCTTGCGTTCAATAGCGTTATCGTCCTTCCATGTATGTTAAATCTAAATATAATACAAGATACGTGTCTCAACATTTGTAATCTGTTACGATGAAATAGGAAAATAAATGTATTATATCACATGAAGAGTTCCCCAATGAGTTTCCTTTGTACTATATCCTATCTACGATAATCTGTTAGAGATCATTAATTTTTACGCAACGTACATCTCCGTACATTCGTTAATGTAAATACGTGTTGGCAGAACAACCCCAACACGAACTACCCCCGTTTGTCGCAGGTATTCCTAACGGAGGATCCCGCAACTAGGTTCCTACTTACCACAGTTGATACCGCAGAGACCTGCTGTGTATTCGACTACAGCTTCCGATATTATCTACCTAAGGCCTTTTTTTAAATTCCTTACTTAATTGTCAATTGAAATATCCTATCAACATTTAAATTGTTTACAAATGCGTTTACCCTCATACATTTAAAAAAATGAATGCTTAAAAATAAAGTGACCATCGGAAAATGTTGGAGGATGCGATATCACGAGATGGCAGCACGATTCCGAATTGGTATCATCCCCAGAAAAAGCACCCTTAGGTGGTGAAGCAGGCCTGCCCTGTACACTGAATAAAGAGTTTTCATTCCTTCATCCCCAGAATCGGAAAATCACACTAGCATCGTACCAACCTTTTAAACGAATCGTCGACAGTTCCAAAATTGGGCGACCCACTTTCCACCCCGTTATCATTGTCATTCACGCTTATCGCTATTCGAGAGCATCTGTGCCCGTCGTTTTCTCTTGACGTTGACTCGGGAAGGGTGTCAGGCCCCTTGGGCAACTGTCTTTCTGAAAAAGAAACGCGAAATACTGTACGTACACGCGTGTACGAGAGAGGGGCTCGAACGAGGACTGTGGCGCAGAAAAGTCGGGTCTCGATGGCGCGATAGCGCAGTGGTACCCACGGCGACCGGGTATTATATTATTGATCGTCCCCCTCGGCGCTGTGTCCCCATCAGCTGTCGCGATCCCTCGGCATTCTCCTGGTACTACCAGGTTGCACGTTCACCTTTTCACAAAAAAGGAGAAACAGGCTCGACGCGTTTGCCGGATCTCGCGCGGGATCTTGATCTTTTTTAGCTCGATAGGTCACCCCGTCGCGTGACGTTTAATCGCGACATCGAATGTAAAACTGTTATTTATTTAATTTGGCACTTAGAAAAATGAACGATTCTTTCTGAAATGATACGGAATTCTCGCACCGTTTCTCAATCGATCGATTAAGAATTATCGTTCTCCATTGACGCGCTGCTGGTTCGACGCAGATTCCGTCATTGTGACGCGTCAGCATCCAGTGGGTAATCCAACGATAACCATTTATTTCAGATCCAGGAACCGTGTTGCACGGAATGGGGAAGGAGAAGAGGGCACAAATCTTCCCCATTCGTGGACAAGTTGAAGAGTCTCTTGAAGAGCAACCAGTCTCCCTCCCGTTGGTTCTTCCTTCTCGTTCGTTTCCTTACTTCCGCTCGGCCCGTGAACGTAATATCCTGCTCTCGGGTGCCTCGAACCTTCCTACTACACGGATCTCTTCTGGTGTCTCCTTCCCCGTTGAGAGTCAGCCACGGATCTCTCGTCTCGACGTTCTATCCCACCCTCTTTCCATCCACCGCCTCTCGGTTGCCTCTCGGGGTGTCACTAATACCGCGAGGATTAATGTTACGCGGCGGGGCTTACGGGCCACTATTAATTTCATCGGGAGAACAATATCTTACGTGCCCCCGGGTATATCGGGTGCTCGGCAAGGTACCACCCGGCGCACCTAGCCGACGATATAGCGCCCGGTTAGTCGGAAGAGAGATCTTATCTTCGTGCCGGGAGCACTTGAAACGCGGTTCTCGGCTCGTCAAGGGAAACGATAATACGCGTACAAGCTGTTTTAGCTGCTTGTTTTGCAGTTACGATCGGGAATGGGTGTGGTACCAGAAATTCTGTACTCCAGTTAATATACTAACCCATTCCTTTCGACAATTTCATCTTACCAAATAAATGTGGAACAACAGGACTTTAATTTCCAAAAGGAGATACAAGTTGGTCTCGGTTCCATGCATCGATCAACAGTCACGTAATTGGCAAGACAAAACTGAGATCATACGAAAGCATCGCGTTTCTCCCGTTTCGACGTTTCGAGAGCATCGCAGCGAGCGTGACACAAAGATTGTTATGGTGCCGCGATAACATCCGCGAGCATAACCGTGCAGGGCTCTGACCGGCGAGCACTCTCGCTCGAGACGTCGTTACAGGAGCGCATCGCCATTTGCGAACGGCCTACTGATACCCATCTGCGAGTAATTAGGAGCCGAAGTCTCGAATCGTCGTATATGTACCGTTTTCCATCATTCTCTTAGGACTATACCTACGCCCTGTAATGCTGTCAATAGCAATTGCCACGTTTATGTCCACGGTATATGGCTTTCTTTGTACTTCATACAATCGTCTATCGACTTTCTCTTTGGGTCGTATAATTAACAAAGTACTGCACGCGCGGCTTATTTATGATCATCCCCTGTTCGGGCTTAAAGGGTTAAAAGCGAAACAATGCGACGGTCGACATTGTTTTGATGCGGTCAGGACTGAGAAGGATCGGTGAAAGGATCCGTCAACCTTGATCCTTCGGATATGTGCCGAAAGGGATTCTTCGATGGAAAAGGCCCACTCGGTACCTTTCTCTCTTTGTACGCAAATTGTCCATGGTAAACCTCGTCGGCTCTACGGTCAACGATTTCTCGAAAGCAGTCATCGAGAAAAATTTTGTTTCGAAGAAAATTACGTTTTATTATTTTTTGCCGCACTGAGGAGAACTTTTCACGAAATAGCGATGGCCCGTTAGGAAACGATGCCGCAGATCGAAGTTACCGTGTGTCACGATAACGGTAATCGTACCGCGTCGGTTGCCAGTGTTCATGATCGGAGTAGAAGAGCGGCAGCATCCTGGTCCTCCCTTTGGTAGTCTCGTACCACTGCCGCGGCGTATATACCCTTACCGGTTGGTGGTACCCCTGGCGGCAGCCGTGACACGAGAATGTGATTAATGATCGCGAACGCGGAGCCCGTGCACTCTCTCTCCTCTCTCTTTTCCCTCCCCGTTTCTTCCACGGAAACAGCCACGCCACGTTTTCTGCCATCGTTCTCTCTTTCAGCAACCCCTGCTGCTGACGTTGCCGCCGCCGCTGCTGCTGCTGCAACTGGCCTAACTTTCCTTCTCCATTCCCGTGGCCACTGCTGATGATCCACCGTCGATTTTCTATTTTTCATGCAGACCCGAGACCAGTTTCAAACGTTTTTCCTCGAGATTCTCTTGGCCGAGACGGCAATCGGGTCAGCGGGAGAGCCGGGAGGTGGGTTTTGAATAATTCTTGCCAGGGGGTGGTGGTTAATAGACGTCGGGAAGCTCCTTCGACTCGGCGAAGTGGGTTAACTTACTTTCTTGAAGTTGGCCCGAGGGTGAATCGCGAAAGGATTAGACTTTAATTAAAATTTAGCTTCTTCGTTGGCTCACTCTTCGAAATGTAATTTTCTTTCATAAAAATAATTGAAGTACATGCTGTAGGTATTTGAAAACTTGTCATTCCTTAAGATGTCTTCGAGTAGAAATTGTATGAAATGAATACCGTTAACCGTTTTCCTCGTATAAAATGATGAACTTGTCTGTGACAAGGCTGGAATTAAGAAATCACGGGAATAGAAGGAAGAAATCGGTAAGCGATGACTTTGATTCTACCCACTGGAGTTGCTTATCTAAATCGTTTATCGATATCTTCTTGGTATCTATTTCTACATCCGATCATCGTTCGTTTCAATATACAATTTTATTTCACTTGTTAAAAATTAACTCTTTTGAACAGAAAGAGGAAAGCCGAAAATGTAAATTGTTCGCTCAGTTACTTGGTTTCGCAATCAACGAACTTCTGTAACATAATTCTGTATCGACAGGGTGGTCAGCGAACGAACGAGCGATGAGGAAGGAAGAAAGAGTCGGCGAGGAGTGGAACGGGGACGGAGCGTTCCCCGCGGAAATCAACGGGGTTCGCCAGTGAGGCGAGCGTTTCGGTGAAATTTCCGACGTATTGTCGGCGTTCGGCGGCCGTGAATGATCCGGAGCCACCATCAACCCCTTTGTGAACGAACGGCGAGGGAGGCGGGAGCCGAGAGACGGGGTGCTGGCAAGTCTGATGGGATATGGGGACGGCGACGCGTCCCTGGCGACGCCGCGACGCTGACAGCGCTACCCAGCCCGTTCCATCCCCCGGCCCGACCCTATTTCCGCGTTTTCTTCTCCGTCGTAACCCGGATTAAAAGCTTCGCCCATTTCTGCGTGCTTGCAACGTTCGCGCGATCGTTGCTCGATGAGGGATGAAAATGGCGGATGAAACGAAGGATTTGCGCACGACCTGTGAAGCAAAAAATTAAAACGCAAGGACAGTTTCGAATTGTCGGGAATTTATTTCCAGTTCTCAGCAAGGTCCTTTCAACGGTGGATCGAAAGTGCAAGTGTAGACGGTTTTTTATCGCTTATGACATTTTTGTTCGAAATGATAATACGTTTCAGTACGTTAAACCGTAATTAGTCACTCCAAGTAAACACTACATTATAGATGATACCAGCTATACGTTTTTGCCACGCGCTATAAACGTATATTATGAAATGTTCGCTTTGGAGGAAGAATCAGTGTCTAGCGTATTATTAGCGGACGTTACATTAGCAGTAGCGATACGCGAGTCAGCGAGAGGGTGATAATTAGCCGATGGTACAGATAATCACGGTATTCCTGTAACGATTGATGAACCACAAGGTGCTAATGATTATTTGAAGATGATGGTAATTAGGCAAATTAAAGCGCTTCTCTGCTTCTGAATAACGCGGCGCGTTACACAAACGTTGTACGTTGAACTGTGCCCGCGCGTGATACCGGCATTTTAAATCAACCGGCGTCTAACGCTTGTTAATCGTTTCGATATAATTTGTTTCGTATTTGTCTTTCTTAATCCGTCTAGTTGATTCTTGAACGAGATCGCTTCATAAATCTGACTAGTCGTTCCTCGCGTCCCTCCCAACGTTGCACCATCATCGACAATCTTTTCCGAAACTTTTACTAAATATAGAAACAGGAAATTCTCTTCTTGGTTTCATTTCTTTTTTCTATCTCTAATATCGATCGATAGATTTCCATACATTTTCAGTTAACAATATTTTTGCGACTTACGCATTTCGGGGATATTAGCACTGCGTTCGGTGATGGCTACCCGCCCTTGGTTCGGGGGATGAAATACTTGACGATATTAAACATGAATAATGTAATAGTTTGGGTGCGAGGTATAGTAACACGCGCTAAATCACGATGTAACGGCTGTACACGATATCTGGTTCTTATCCATTTTCAATATTGTTTTATTGCTTTGAATTCCATTTTGCGATGGATGAAACCTAATTCTGTTTGGCGTTGAAAACAAGACTTATTGACAGTGAATCACGGTGCAGGCGGTAAATTGGTCGAAACGAGAGGGCAACTACTGGAAGAGGGAAAAAAATCAGTGCCGGATGACTCGCCGATTTCCGAGCGAACCGGAATGACTAAGTGTGAATTCAATTAAGGGTTTGTTTTAAGCGTCTACCAAGGCTTGTTTACGGGCCCGATTCATTATTTACGCAACGCGATGAAATTGACGATAGTAATCGATGATCTAGATCCGGGGTGATTCGCTCAATTTCTCGTGACGGTCTGAACTCAATTTCAATCCGAAGTATCGTTGTTCTAAAGTGTATTGTTTACACGAATAGAAGTTCTGTTTCTTGAAAGAAGAACGAACATTGATGGAATTCTATTATTGTTAAAAATGCGTGAAGAACATTTTCAATATTCGAGCATTTCACCCTCCGGCAGCCATGAAAAACAGCAGCAGGGTGTTAATAATGGTCCACGGAATTCGTTCATGGACCAATGTCAAAGGGACTTTTTCCCCCCCGGCCAATCCCTGTCGGCGGGTATCCACGACAGGACGTTGCTGTAGGCAGGACGGACCACAGGGCGGACTCTCCTTTTAATTGTATCGAAGGGTCGATCCTCGTACGTTGCCCGTGAGAAACGAAATGCGTGCCTCTGGAAATCCAATTCATTCCGCCCTGACTTTCCCGGTCCCGAAAAACGTTGTCATTAATTTCGAGCACGACGTACTTCTGGAGAAATGGACAAATCGGCCAGTCCCTCGAGACACGCGATGGTTCTCTCGAAATTCGAGTAGGTGTCGAAGAACGAAGGAATGAAAATATACTGGTTGAAGATTTTTGCACTTAGTTAGCTACTTTCGAGAGGCAGTGGAGTTACGTCAAGATTGAGACGATTTTTTATAACGTGGGACCGTGGAGGATCGCAGCTCGTGTCCACGCTTTGTGTTCAACTAAGGGCTGTCACAATGGGAGCGTATAGTGAAAAGAGAGCAGCTGAAGAGGAGCTTGAAATGGCGATTCTATGCGCGTCAGAAGCTTCTTCCCTGTATGAACCCTTCCTGATTCATGATTCGTTAACTGATGAAAGAATCGAATGTGCAACTGGAATTCGAATATTGCAAGAATTAAGTGATTCCTAATGAACAGAATTAATATCGACTCTTCTTCAGGTCAATGAGATTACAGGATTGACTCCAGGAAGGGTGTTAGTGCCTAATTTGGAGACTGAAGGGGAACGATTATCACGGACTAAGGCTTATTCGACCACTGGTCACTCCCTGGATTTCGCCCAAATCACTGATAAGACTCAGTCCGGTCGCACGAAAGTTCACACATTTCCAAAAAGTCAACAGTATTCCACCGATACCAGTCGAGGCGTACAATTTCGGGGTTTTGTAACACGGTATAAAATATGGAAGGCACAACACTCAGGTTGACGTTAATTCGTGGAGTAAAGACTTTGCATGGTCGCGAGTTTGCTTGACGCCGTTCGTTATCCCCGACGGATTACGAAAAAGGAAAGAATCAAGGGTTGACCCTCGGCACAAAAATTCTAATTTCCCCGTCGCGTAGCGTCGTTCGGAATTCGTTCTCCACGGGGCCGAAAACAAGTTTCTACGCAGGAATCCCGATCGCGACTCGCAGCCAGCCCGAGCGGAGGAAGACTCATTGCTATTCCGCGGGTAACTCATGCGGGGCATTATGGTAGTCGCAGTCGGGGCTCTACTAAATTGAAAACAAGATCCGTCACGTTTCCGAGGCGAGCAAAAAGAATTTTAATGAATTATAAGGAGCAGGTATGAAGGAGGATTGACAGGCGATCCTTGTGAAATTAAAGAAGCTGCCCACTGATCATCGTTCTCCGGCATTGTGTTCCCAGCCTGCTCCCCCGATGTTTTTTGCCTCTACACAAAGCGTGGTATCGTTTCGATTTTTCACCGTAAATTCGTTCCACCATCGTTCCGACGATAATTTCCACGATCGTTCAAATTTCGGGCCCACCTTCATCGAAATATTCGCGAGATTTTCAGTCCGACGATTTGTTTTACACTTTTGTGATACTCAAAATGCAATTCGATCTTGCTTTTCTCTCTAGAAATCCACCTTCCAGCCTATCGAACACCCTGACCACCTATTCCTCGTTGAACGAGCAACCATACAGAGGCAGGGATCCCGGAGTTTGCGTCGAAAGGGTCGAGCAGCAGGAGAAAAAGGAATTTAATGAATTATAAAGGCTCTCTAGCCGGGTTACGAAGCGAGGAGGTCGAGGCGAGGGGAGGTTGGCAGTCGATCCAGCCGGAATTAAAACGGTTGGCTGTTGTCGGCACTGCGGTGCCGAACCGTCCTGGGGGTTTTCTTGCGCCCCGAAACCGGAGGAGGGTCCAAGAAAGAGTTCGAAAAGGGCAGAAAGAAAAAGAGCGTCGAGACGAAGGAGACGAGCCTGAAGAGAAGAGAAGAGAAGAAGAAGAAGAAGAAGAAGGGAAAGAGGTTGGGGGGGCGATGGTACTAGGGGACTTGATGAGAACGGCTGGTGGGGGAGGGTTTCCGAAACAGCTCGCCGCTATCTCGACTGATCCGATCAAGATTAATGAACGTGCGGCTTGCGAGTCGAAGCCTTTGCGCCGCCCAGGCTGCCTCTCCGTCTCTCTTCCTCGCGCCATCGCCGCGTGACGTTCTCTTCGTCGCTCCGATTCTTTTTCTCGGCCCGCTGATCCACGCAGGGGCACCGACTAGCGACAGGTACCGTCGACGAGTTCTGGTAATAACGCGGTTCGCGGTGGCTGACACGGCCGCGAGCCGCGGATTCGGGTTGGCATCGTTGGTTCAATTTCTGGACGCGCGACGACGAGAAGACGGGCCAATTTTCTGAGCATCACGAAATTCGAGAGGACACAGAAAATCTGATTTCTTTGGGAAAGCGATCTGATTAAGAACAGACCATCGATTAGGGTTAATCCATCCGGAATATGGTTCCCGTATCCGCGAGTGATCACATCGTAGGAAATGCGTTAACGATCGGAACGACAATATGTTCGGTGGATCGAGTACCGAGATCGATACTCGTACGAGAAAACTTATAGGTCGACGGTATTGGGATTGGCAGCGAAGATAAAACTCGCGGTAGCAGTAGCTGCGATGACGGTAGCGATGCTTCTCTTTTTTGGTATACATACATACGTGGTCTGTCTGCTCCGTGGAGATAGATGTGTCACCGAGACCGGGGACCAGATAAAAATACACGGTCTCCCTCGTCTCTCGATGGTTTTAATTAATTCCGAGGATCGACGCGACCGCCCGTGTTAACTTTCCGCCTCGGTCGTTGCGTCAACCGCGCGTGTCCACCATCGCTACTGTGCGACTCGTTTAAGCCCCCTAAAAATCCTCTGGTCACCTTCCGTTCGCTTTGCCTTTTACTGCCACAGCTGCTATTTTTATTAGAAGCTCCAATCGTTTCTTACAATTTCGGACTTCGAATGTCACGCGACGATACGTGCAGTCTTTCAGCAAGAGATGATTCACTGTTTGCAAACACGCATGATGCCTTCTTCACGCTTATGGAAACTCGGAATGTTTCCTACTCGACTTGTTCGCCTTTTCGCAAGATCGTCTGAGTCGACTATCCGTTTCAAACCACTGGCATCACCATGTTCTATTATAATATTCGAGACACGCGTTCGCTTCTCGCCGCGAAAACGATCCGAGACTCCCGTGGTTCCGATTAGCATCGAGGCCCGCGGTGGCGAGGTGTCTGCGGGCACGAATCTAATTTCACCCGGTGCTAACTTCCCCCGTTCTTTCGACGCGACGCGAGGCTCCTGTTATCTTTAGTTACAGCCTAGCGTGTGTTTGAGACGCGAAACTGCCTCTGGGGGATGTCAGTCAGTCGACGAAGCGAACTGCAAAGTGACGCGATGAACGCGGGGCGAACAAGGGGTGGAGCGCGCGCTGGAGGGATGCTTTGTAATTACGGGGCCTGATAAATGGAGTCGTCGACTCGCTAATCCCCTCCAATTACCCGTAATGGGGATCGCGGGCCTCGAATCCGCATCGTTCTCTCTGCTCTCGAGTTTTCAAAACTATCCGCGCTTCGTATCATTATTCAATTAGAATCGTGGAAGGATCGTGCGTGTGGGAAATTTTCAATAATAAGAGAACACGCTGGGTGACAAATATTTATCGTAGCCGGCGTACAATTTTTCTGAAGCTCGCGACTGTACGATTATATTATCTGAACAGGAAGCGCGCATCGCAACTGTGTTGCACCCGAGTGCAATCTTATTGCGACTCATCATAAATCTTCCGATCCCCTCAAAAACTCCAGGAAGTCTTATCCGATGCATCAATAATTCAGTATTACTAATTCATTCATCACTATCGGTATCGCTAATTCATTCGTCAAATACATTCCGCAAATTAAAATCGAGCCACAGCCAGGAACATAGCAATTACGAACGCGCGTAAAAATTTCGGTTCCTCGCACGATAAATCGTTACTCATTAACATTTGAAACACGAGAAACCTTCTTCAAATTCGTTTGTCAGCTCGTTATAAATGTTCAGAAAAAAATCCTACCGTGAACTTCGACCAACATTTTTCAATCCGAAACGTGCGATAAGTAGAATCAATCGATCGTCGTCCGGGCAAGTACATCCTTGGCGAACCTGAAACCGCAATCGGCTTAAGTAGTGCAACGCGGGACACGTTTCCCTCGGGAATCATTTATTATCGGTGGGGATCGCGTTGCGCAACCGAGAGGTGTACGTGGTCGGAAACCCGTTAAACCTTCGCTATAAACCGGGGGGGTTGATGGTAGGAGGTGCGAATTTCACGTTGTTCGTCCCCTCGCGAAGAGTTTGCCAAACGAGCGATTCACTGACCACCCACTGCACCGTAGGTACAGCTTGTAGATCGCGCCCGATTGCCGAGCCGGATGGCCAGGCGAAATCATCGGACCATTTGTCTTTGGCGCCGACGAATGTGGAACGCGGTGCTCGCCGCGCGTGGGTGGAACACCGTCGAATGAAAACAGGGTCACCAATGATAACACGGATAACGTGACCCGGAAGGTATTTCGCGTACGTCGAAACACGTTGGATCAAACTGCGAGACCTGAAGAGTTCGTGGGAAAACGTTGATTCTCCACATCGAATTCTATGATAGATTCTTATTTCTTTCGATTCGATTATACTCGATGCCACTGACTACTGGCGTCAGTCTGTTTACCTCATTCCTTGTTTAACATAATCTATATTTAGGAGAGAGAGAGAGAGAGAGAGAGAGAGAGAGAGAGAGAGTTGCAAGGGTGTTCAACACCGGAAGACAACGGCGGTGTCCGTGGATAGAGGAACAGCGCATAGATCTTGCAATTAACCGCTCTTGCGTGCTTCCTTCCTACAGACCCGTCGAGAATCCTGCTTGTAATCTTGTCCCTTGCCGGTCCCTACTGCTTTTTTACCTCGGACCATCAGAATTTCGGTAGACCGACTGGGAATTGATCTTAATAGCTGTGAAGGCGAAAAGAGCATTCGTGATTGCTATAATATTCGTTTTTACATCATAAACGAAACATAGTACGGTACTTTTTATGTATGGCAAAGGAATACGAAGACTCCCACGTTCTCTCCCTGTCACGTTTTCAATTATCAAAATGACTCTCAATGTTATCGCAGTAATCACGATAATATGCTCGATGTACATCGTGTTCATTCGAAAAATACGAAAAGGGGAAAGGTTGGTACGAGACGGGACTTCGATCCTAGGTAGTATCGGGTTATCTTTCGGTCGGGCTGCTGCCGGTTGCATGGGTCATGGGCGGGCCGTGCAGGCGGCGGCTCCTCATTCGCTTTCCGGGTGCCACCCTTCTTTTTGAGGCTGCTGCTGCGGCATATCCCCAGGCTATCCGGGCACAAGCTGCGGCAATCACGCACGTGCTAGCGCAGGCGCAAACACGGCAATGTGGCACGCATCGACACCCACACACGCGCGTGGGAGAGAAAGGTACAGCGCGCCGTTTGAGAACCACTTTTCCGTGGAACGAACGATGCCTCTTTGACGCTCGCTAAATGCTCGTAACGTTGTTTCGTAATCGTAACGACAATTGAAACACGCCTTTCAATATCTAGGAGAGATATTCGAATGTTCTAATTGTGATTACCTGCAAGGACGTGAGACAAATCGCTTATAGACACGACTTGGACGATGCGACAGTCTGCATGTTGTCTTCGCTTGCCAGTAATCGGTGTGTCGACTCCGTTTCGATGGGAAAACGATTTATCACGCGTACCGTAACCGGTAAATACATGCGAGTCAGTCTTTACACGCGTATTACGAACAGAGATACTGTCAACAGTGTCAACCGACGTGGCGGCGAGCTCACCTCGAACTCCAACTGGGCTATCGTTTTTTTTTTTCTGCGTATCGCGCGAAAAAACCGATAAAAATTCGCCCCGGATAATGAATCTATAATAACCGAAATGTTCATTTTTCACGGCGGCGATAAAAGCGGACAAACGGGACACGACGCGAGCATGGAAAATGAACAACGAAACGCGACAAGGGTTCGTTACAAAACCAGCTAGATTACGAGCGGCGAGTCGTCGCACGAATGAAACCTGTGGTTCATTAAAGAAAAATACCAGCTAGATTACACGGTGGATAAGTCACGAGGCTGTAGAATTAATAAAATTAATGTTAAAGAAAGAAACTCGTCGACGGATTACATGCGACGACGTGAAGTGGTTGGAACAGGGATACTGCTTCTCTCGAGGAAACACGCTGTTATTGTAAATTACGAAACATTTATTTATTGATTCAATTTTTACTTCGCTTCGTGTATTTATATTTTGATCGATTTCTACGATCAATAGAAACGCAAGCATCGGGTGCATGCCCGAACACGTTCTTATCGTACAGGCTATATACAATTATCGATAGGAATAGTGAAATACAATTGTCACACTTAGTAGAACACGTTTCAATCATCTGGCTAAATTACAATTACGCTAGGACCGCCGTTCCCCCGTTCTCGTTTCCAAGGGTTAGAACGGAGTCGCGTTAACGCGTTCCCTTCTTAACATCACTACGCTTCTATCGTTAAATCGGCTTATAACATCGTTTTGGTATAGCGTCACAGCGACTCTGTGCATTTATTTAAAAATCGTTTGATTGCTACTCCTTTGAACTCTTCGCCAGTTCCCACCTGGACGTCGCTCGCCTATTACGTAGTTTCATTTAGCGTGCCTATCCTCGTTATTGGTCGATCTGTATACTTTCTCAGATAAAAATAGATATCTCGACTGCGTTATGTGTGTATGTACAACGTAAGTGCGAGCGAGCCTGAACGCGATTTCCTGCGAAATTAAAGTAGTCGCGGCTCGCTTCGGTGCATGGCGTACGGCGGTGCGCCTCGTCTGACCAACGCGGGAAGTTTCCACTTCGCCGAGACAACGAGCCTTAATACGCTGGGCAAAGAACTCGCGTGAAACGAACGACGATTAGATGAACGAACCGAGCTATTTATATTTCTGTTGAAAGGCTATTTTATTTTTTGACACAGAAAACATAAAAGAAAATTGTCGTCCAACGTTCTTTGTATTAAATTCTCCGATTCTATTATCTATGTCGAAAATTGAACTATCGGTCATCCTTTCGTTTCTTCGGAGCGAATCTTTTGTAAGACGCGAAAATTCCGCTCGGCATCGGCTCTTAATGCTTTCCACGAGTATGAAACGAGTACTTAACACTTAGAGACTGCACACTTATTGCAATAACATATGAAATACGATGCACTTTATAATCGCATAGCGATTAGACTTTCTTTACACGACTATGTACACAGCGCGCGTTTCACCTATGTATTTTATGTACAGTTTCACGTAGGTTATCGATTATTACCCTTCCTATGGTTCGACGAGTTCCAAGATTTTACAAATTCCGAAGAATCTATAGTCAGAATTAACGTCAAAGATAATTAAATTCGTCGAAGGACTCGTCTCGTGGACCTAAAAAGAGGAAACTAAGATTTGTGACGTACCGAATGCAGTCTTTCGTCGCGAATCACCACCGTCCCTCGACAAGCTGTCTTTTCACGTACCACTGGCAATTCGTTTGGTTTCTTTCCGCACTCTTTCGAAAACTACACGGAATCTATCATCGTTCTGTCCAAATTCCAACCCCAACTTCTAACTCAGTGACACTCAGGAGGCGTCGCTCGGTCCTCGACTGCCCTGTCACCATACTTCACGGTTCCAAAAGTTTGGACGAGACTTCAAACGTTGATCACCGTCTTCTCGGCTGACGAGCGTGCCGACAAAGTTAAATCTGACGATCGGTGCACACCAACGAGCTCAGAGACGGGTAACCGACACCTATCAGAGCGTCCATTTGTTTCACCGAAGAGATGCATCGTTCGGGCGATGATGACTCAGCCATCTTCGCGAAGGAAGGCCGCGGAATTGCAGGGAATCTCATCCTTGGCATTCAGGTCACTGTTTCGATCTGGGACGATGGGCGATCGAGTCGGAAAAATTGAACACCGGCAACGGTACCGTGAGACCACGGTAGAATTCACGATCGAGAATAGAGAGAGCCCTTGCTTCCGGTTTTTCGCCCGACGCATCATCCATCAAACAATGATTCGCAGCGAGAAGGATCAAAGGGTGACGTGGCTTCCTGTTTAATTCCCAACCCCTATGCATTCCATTAATGGGGGTCTCGTTCTCCATTCTTCAGGGTCTAACAACCATGAAAATGTCATTTATACTCCGGGCGTCGGTTTTCACTTCTGACGGCATCGATCGAGATTTCGTTATAAATTCGGTAGAAGGACTCGCGTTCCGATCATCCTAGTTCACCGCACAAGTTCTGAGTACAACTTCGGTCGGCGAACGAACTTTTGGCCAACGACACCGAGACTTCATCGACTGCGTGCTTCGATCGCGACAGGAACGGTTTAACGAGAATAAACTTTGACTACCAAACGGCAACGAATTCCTGGCCAATGAGATTGAAACACCGACTCGTAGAATTGTTATCGGGTTCCCCGTACGGATGTTACAGGGCCGTCAATCCGTAATCGGATTTGATTGCCGGCGGTGGTATGGGTGCGGTAACCTGCGACAATCCCGACGGACTCGTGGCGGGGGCTAGAGGGCTGATACTTCCGGTGGCGATGTGCCCCAACGGGCCACCGGCCGGACCCTCCATCATCCCGGTTACATGATGATGACTCAGCTGCGCCTGGAGATGGGCCAGGGGATGCGGGTGACCCTGGAAGCTCGGGTGGACCACGTTCGCGTGAGGAAGAGTCGAATGGACGTCCGACATGTCTGTCATAGAGACGCTCGGCTCGAGACCGGCGTCCATCCCGCTCGACGGTGAATTATTGTTGTTCTTCCTCTGGCTGTTATTGTTTCCAGTGGTCAACTTCGACCTGCTCGACGACGTCTTCGCAGGTTTCGACGGCGGCGGCGCAGCTTGTCCGTTCACGTTCTTCCGTCTTACGTTCTTCGTGTTGGGCAGCTTGTTGTCCTTCTTCCACTTCATCCGACGGTTTTGGAACCAGATTTTTATCTGCCGCTCAGAGAGAACCAACGTGTGAGCGATCTCGATCCGTCGCCGTCGCGTCAGGTACCTGTTGTAATGGAACTCCTTCTCCAGCTCGAGGATCTGATGCCTCGTGTACGCGGTCCTCTGACGCTTCGGCTCCATCCCCGGCTGATAAGAGCCATTCGCTGCAATAACCAAACAGAGATCGGGCCGCGTTAGTCGACTTCCTTCTGGGGACCAGACAACGGGATTTTCGTTAAACGTTTTAAATCGAGAGGCTACGAGCGCTCGTAAATTCGACGCCCGATTCCGACGGAACACGGGGCTTCAACGGCAATGTGACTGGCAACGTGATTCGTTCGATATTCATCGTATAATTACCGAGAGAGATTCTGTAGTTCGTAGGAGAGGTAAAGGACGACGCGTTCAATATTCAACCAACATTTTATGGATCGAGAATTTCGTATTCTCGTCGGCAGACGTCATCCTCGATGGCGCCGCGGCGGGATTATTTGCGATTCACCGACGGAATACTTGGGAAACAGATACGCTTCGCATGCATATGTATCCACGCGCGCGCTTCTGATTGACTTTTCCGATTATCGGACGTTGCAAAGTTTTAGCAAATATCAAAGTATACACGTAATTGTTTCGACCTTCTCTATCGGCGCGAAATGACACGGCACAAATGCTCGAACGCTTACCCAAGCAATCGCTGCGTGTCAATATTATCGCGTAATTATTCGCTTAATATGCGCGGATTGATCTTTTCCAAGTATCTGAAGTCTGCAAAGAAATAAAACGCGGCTCGTACCACTTTTTCCTTCGTACAAGCGTGCCCGTGTACTTCGTACATTTTATCCACGCGAAGAGATATCGATTGATCAAAGGGTTTAACGATACAGATCTCGTAAAGTTTCGACAACTACTATTATCGTTTCCAATGTAAAAGAAACGCAGTTACGCCAGAATTTCTGTCAGCCCTTCGAGTACCGCCTATCTGATCGTATTAAAAAATGATTGACCCGGCGAACGGAAAGTGTAAAATGTACCGGGCAATTAATAACGAACATCCGTGCGTACGATACTCGTAGTCGTATTATCTGTGCGTTAAATTGGTTGCAGCTTTGCCGGATGACAGGCGCCATTATTTTAAGGCTAAGGCCTATTGTCGATATCCTCGCGTACAACTGCGAGCGAGCGGCACACGACTCTGGCCTGTCGGGAACGTATGATCGCCGATCGTGCAGTGGATAAAAGAACCGTGACACGTGCAATGAACACCGAACGACGCGACGGAGAAAACGCACCGGACAACCCAACCGGCCTCCACCGTTTCGCAATCGGCCACAGGCGAATGTTCCAAGGACGGGTCTGCTCGATGCTCGGCCAAGTAGCCGAGCTCGTCGAACTTCAGCCAAGATTATGAACAACCGTCTTTCGGCGAGCGAGGATTGGAAGAAGCCGCCCGGTGTGCGATAATAATTGCAAAACTATACATGTATGAGCTTTCTCAAAAATGGAAAATTGTGATTGCAATCGATTCGCAGTTCGAAAGAGATTGAAATTGAAAAATAAAGCATCACGACTTCCTTCGAGTAATTCTCCTGAACATTTCTCTACTCTAATCGACCACTCTATCCAGCACATACTTTTCCCTCGACTGCCTACCGTCAACCCTGCTATCGCGCATACTTCCACCGTTTCTGTATTCAAACCTTTAACGAGAGGCTCGGTATCGGAATTGACCATCGTGGCATCATCGGTTCGGGTCGCGAGGAAGGTGACTGTAGACGAGAGCAAGACTCGTGGATCGATATCACGAAAGCGAGACGTCAATCCTCGCGTTCGCATGCTAGAAACGGTTTGTTGGTGGTCCTCGCGTAGCAGCGAGCGAGACGATAGAAGGAAGCCCGTTCGGGCAAGCGAGAGTTCAGTTTAGAATCTGTGCAGACACATTCCATTCCGAGGCTGACCGACGCGTCTGGTCCTCGGGAAGACCCCTCCTAACATAGCCGGACACGTTTCGAGGGGAGAGATTGCAGTGCATCTCCTCTCCGACGGACGCGCATACCGGACTCAGCTGGTACCGGACCTCGAGCAATAAGCGGGATTGAAACGTGCGTAGCTCGCGAACTATGAAGGACAGCGTGTCAAAAATAGTTCTCGATCCTCGCCAGACTCTCGCATCGATTCTTTCGGTAGACACTTTTTTTTTTAAGAATAAACGTGAAAAGCGATAACACAAACGAAAATGGTATTTCGGTTATATCGTGGAAAAATCCCTCTCACCAACGATATTTTTTGTTACCTGGAAACATGAGTTATGATATTCGAGTTCGTTTTAGAGCTTGAAAAGCGAGGAAATAGTTGCAAGCTAGAATGAACAGCATTATCGCCCGTGTCGAAAAAGCGGAATAGAAATTTGAGGCTGCAAAGGCAGCGAGCGAGAGAGAGCCAAATTCTCCGGGATATTACGTTGCAAAAATTGCCCTTTGAGGATTCGTAATCCTTCTGCGAAACGCTGCCAGCCGCCGCGCCGCGTTTAACTCACGCTATTCTTATCGTTTTCAATGAACAGTATACTAAATATACACCGAGAGTTTATAATACCGTGGCAATTGTGAAATTCTTTGGCATTTGTATCGAGCAGATATCGATCTCGCTGACAGCTCTACATGCACGCGAAAGATGTAGAAAATTCTCCTCCTGAATATTCTTATTTCAGAGTTGGAAGAATCCACATAAGCTTTTCTACGATGCACTTGTCTATATAGGGTCTAATTTTGTAAAAAGCAAGTGGAACGCTTGAAAAACGCGCCAACATCAAAGGGTCTTTGATCTCGCCAATAAGATAAATTTCAGTCGATTCGTCCTATTCCCTAATCGCGTTTAGAGGCGACTCTAAAGTTCGTCATATCTCAGCCTGTCGTGGGGTAAGAGCCGAATAATAGCGACACTAGGCGTAACAGAATATACGTACTATGGGTCCGAAACTTCTAAAATCTCTTGCAGGTGCGATTGGAAGGTGCAACGATAAATTGCGGCTCATCAGTCTTCCCGTAAACGCACCACCCTGCAGCCACGGTATATTTACCTTCACAGATTATACTCAATGATCCACTCCATCTTTTATCGTGCACTTTGCGATACGTTGTAAACGTGTGCCGACCGATAATTGTAAGTTTTTGTTGCAGCGCTACTGTACGGTTTAATAGTAACGCTGTAAAATTAAAATTGAAACGTGGAAGCTAAATAGTAGTGTAGGCGCGCCACAGTGTTCCGTCGGATCGAACCAGTATCACAAACAGAAGGAATAATCTTTCTTTCTCTTTCAATTACCACAGTGCCTCTATCACTATTGAATCTGTAATTTATTAGACCTCCTCGATCTCGAAACAATATTAAGAATCGTATTCCAACAACCAAGCTGCCATTCAGATTGAATTATAGTTAGTGATGGGCGTTCGAATCCGAACTTCGAAGCGAATTGAAGATTTTCAAGAGTTCTGAAGATTCGAATCATTTCGGATATCTTTCGAAGCTGAGAATTCTTGAACGTTTTGCAAGTTTTTATAGTTTTGACAGTCTTGATCGTCTTGGTAGCTTTAACAAGTTAACAACAACGGTACTATAAAATTTAGTCAATGAAGTTTATAATGTAAAAGCATTTCCGATATTTCAAACTTTAGAAATATCTAATAATAAATATAATAAATATATTTCGTATCAATGATATCTTCAACAAAAATAAAGAATAGCTTTTCGAATATCAAATGCTTATCTCAGTTGTATAATTTTCAAACCAATCGATATATTGAAAACATTCAGAACTTCCAAGGTGATCAAGACAATAAATAGGTTTAAGATTTATCAAGACCTTCTAAGCTTCTAATCAGATTCGAAATGAATGTATTGTCGCATGACGGATTCGAACTGATTCCAATTGTTTCGAATCCCATCACTCCTTCCAACAACCCTGTCGTCACCGACGCTAAGGAATCATTGACTCACCGACGCCAGCAACGTGAATCTTCTTCATCCACGGATAGATCACCCGATCCCCGTTTTCTTCATCCTCCTCTTCCTCCTCCATCATGCCTGGCGAACCGTCCATCATCTGATCGTCCTCCATATCGTCCTGATCGCTACCATCGTCCACGTGATGCTGCTGTTGACTCTGCTGCTGCGTCTGTTGCTGCTGCGAATTTTGTATATGCTGTTGTTGCTGCTGCTGCCCGGAAGACGGTTGCTGTTGAAGATCCGGCGAATTGTCGCGATGCAGGTGACCGGAACTGGCCGGGCTGCAGGCTGTGTTGTCGTGCGGCGGCTGACTCGGCTGCTGATGATGCTGAAGCGCGTCCGGCTGCACGTGATTCTGCATAATGCCCGGTGACAGCGGCGTGGCGCCAAGGACGGTGGACGCGGACACAGGTGGTTGCTGTTGCTGTTGTTGCGGTTGCTGTTGCTGCGTCTGCATCGTCGCGGGACACGCGAGGGGTGGTTGCTGAGCTTCCGGCGGCATCGCCAGCGCGCCGACCGCGTGATGGTGCGGATGGAGGCTCGCATGGTGAACTGCGTGCACTTGGTGATGAGGGTGATGCGGACCGTAGTATCCTCCGTAGCCGGCGTATCCACCGTTCAACTGTACCGCCGAGGAAGCGCCGTAAGGAGTCGACGCCGCCTGGTGATGGTGCTGATGATAGCCGTACTGCAATTGATGGGATTGAGGATGATTCAAGTGGTGACCGCTGCCGCTGCCGGGAAAGAAATCTGTTCCCGTCGACGGGATGTAGTTGCTCTGGCTGTACTCTTCGCTGGGGGGAAATTTCGGGTCTACCATCACCGACGTCGCCGCCAGATGATGACTGTTCGCTGCTTGCTGGTGCTGGTGATGATGATATCCACCGGCGGCGGATGGATTCATCAGGAACGAGCTCATCTTGACGGGATTCACACCACCGATTACAATTCTCCGGTCTGTAATTACGCGTCGGTTATCGTATCGATCTCGTTCAGGGTAGATACGTCGTACTCATTGCGCTACCAATTTCCGATTTGCACCACCAATTCGAATTTTTCAGTCTGATCGAAGTACGGCACTTTACTTTTTCAACTCCGGAGTCAGTTTATAGCGTCTCGAGGTTCCATGTCGACGATATTCATTCTCGGATACGTAGAACACACCTCACTGCACCGTGGCCGACATCCTTCGGTACCGACGATCGGGGGGTGAGTTTTTCCACCCGAGAAAGGCCGGGGGAGCGGTGTAACCGCGGCGTCGGGATGCCGCAAGAGAGAAGGCGGTTAAAAAAGGAAAAGGGCGACTCGCGCGAAGGGGGGAAACGAGAAAAGAGCACCGGGGAGACCGCGAAGAGAGAGCGGCGGCGAGTCTCTCTCGGTGGACGGACAGCTGCTTGTCCTCTCCTCTCTTTCCGCCACCTTTTGCGATTCTCCGCGAAGCACCGCGCGGCCTCGTTCGCTCCTTCCCGCCCACCGGAGACCAATTACCATACCATGTGACCGCGGCGCGGACCAATCAGAACGGTCCCGGGACCGCGACCATGATGGATGGCGATGGTACGCATGCAACACGTGAGTGGCGCCGCGAGAACCACTGGCGGCAGGTGCATAAACTTATTTCTCGAGACTCGCGAGCGACGGCCGCCGAATCCTCTGTTCACCCTCGTTTCCTGTTCAATTTATTTATTTTTTATCTTCGTCTAACACTCGCGTTTCTTAAAAACGGCAAGTAAATTGTATCGGTCGCTAGGAAGCGCCCCAGTTCGATACCAGTAATGGTACCGATTCCTTTATGTTTTTATCGATGCCCGTAGCTGGTACCAATTCGTTATTCCTCGTATCGAACACTACGCGGTTACAGAGTATCGATTACGATCTTCGCAAATCTTCAATGACGTCACAGATACGTTGGTTTCCAGTAATCGCTCGTTGCCCATTTCGTTGGAAATATGAATCACCAGAAATCCAGCAAAGGTCCAAGTGAATTGTCCTGGAACCGTCGAGTCCGTTGACGAATAAAAATCACCAAAAATTCATCCGATACTTATAGCAAGAAGCGTCTCGAATACGGAGCAGTCCGAGACGATGGTTCGTCAACTGTCAACTCGTTGACTCGTCGATTAAAATCACCGGAAACTCTGGTGTCGAATCCCATTCACTTCACACCGACTCGGTCGAACAAAACGACGATCGGGAACTCGGAGAGTAACGAAAGGCAAGAACGTCGAGCACCGAAGCCAAGCTGTCAGAGAGCCATGAAAGTGAGCTCGTCCTGCCTCGGCAGAAACTCGTCTGGCAACTCCAGCGGCGCCTTCGTTTCCCAACTCCCTTCCCGGCACCGAACCGTTGCCCGACCGGGGCGAAGCCCCCTCTCACCGAGGTTCTCATTCTCCTCTCCTCTCCTCTCGAGCCCCACTCTGCGCCGGTAGCACGAGACCAACCCCTGCCCATGGATCCACTGTGCCCTTATGGGGCCATGCAGGGTATACGTAGAACCGTGTAGTCACTCCTACGGATCTCCTTAACCCGCCTCCATCCCGAGATCCATCTTACGCCGAACTTCGTGTTCGAAAACGATGAAACCACGCCGTTATTGAGACGGTATCGCGGTTATCGAGGGGTTAAACGGCGCGGGATGCTAATTGGGGGTTGTCACTGGGGTGACTTGGCTTTTATTGCGCGGGCAGATTCTCTAGATCGTCCGGCAAAGGTTCATATTCTCTGTGAATGAAAAGCAATAAAATTATTTTCCAACTTCATATTTATCACGTCTCTTGTCTGAAGACCTGAATTTTATTTAACATTTTGCCGAGTAATTTAAAATAAATATTCCATACAAATTATAGCTTAGAACAACTTTACTTAAATCTCAATTATGGTAAATTATACGGTCTATATCGGAACGATCAATTAGGCCAGATAAGACCGGCAATTAAGTAGTAAAGTCGAGCATTGGGCAGACCGCGTCAATCCGTATCTTATCAGTTGCGAGCATAGCTTCCAAAACCAGTTTGCGATTATTCTAATGATATTCCACGTGGACAGGCTTATCCATCGATGAACCATTCACGGTTTATCATCGGACACCATGATTATCATAACGCCGGGATCGTTGCGCAACGCTCGGCGACCAAATTGAAAGTAATGGTCGTACGCGTTCTTTTACCCGCGCGCATACGTATTTATATTAGTGCTCCACAAGTGTCTCGCTGCACTCGGTCAAGTACGTCTACTACTCGCGCGGCGATCAGCTGCTTCGCGGAGCGAAGCGTTGCAAAGCGCCGAGTCATTACACAAAGAAGCACACTCACTCTGTTTTGCCGCGACAACCGACAGACGACTTCCCTCGACGAACCGCGCTTTAATCATTCGTATCTTCCGTTTATTACACGAGATGAGAGTGCTACTCGATGGACAACAACGTGTTTTTTTTTATCGATATCGTTTTACGAGACACAGTGAACTTTGAATTGAATTCGTCGTTTCTTAAAGGAAATTATCGAATAGATCGAAGAACGTGTTAAAGTGCGGATCTATGAACGTGAGATGATCGTCATCCAGTGATATACGACCCGGACAAGAAATTAACCCCGAGGTACTTTAGACTAATATCGTCGCACTGTTCTAAGAGCGACAATAAAGCTATTTCGGAGCAATATTTCCCATCAACGGGCGCCAGCCGAGAAGAGAACAGGAAGAAGGAGCGGCGATTCGACTCTCCCGGCTGAGGGATATCACGTCACCTGTTTTTCCCCGGGTTTTGCGCTTCCTTCGAGCCGAGAAGGAAGTTTTTCGCTCGGGACGAGACACGACGCGCCGCGAACTTATTTCTATTTTTCTTACGAGCCCACCACTTCATGCCGAGAAGAGAACGAGAGGAACGAACTCGCGTCGAGTGGAATCAGCGAGGAACGAGGAGGGTGGCTGAAGGGTGGCGTCTTGCGGGTGACGTAGAAACGAGCGAAAAGAGGGTCGGTCGCGGGGACGTTGTCTCCTCGTTTTGCGGCTCGATCCCTCCGTCTCCGTCCGCTGACGTTCCTCGCTCAGCTTCCGTCCTTTTATCTCATCCCTCGCCCTGCTCCGGCGACAGCGTCTTCTGGCGACGTTTCTTCTTTCTCTATCTTTCCATCCCCCGGTTTCCGTACGAATCCTCGCTTCGCTCCTCTTCTCTGTCCTTCCGGCGAAACACGATCAATCACTTTTCCCAGCGAGCCGGCGTGACACCCTTCTTTTACACCCACAACCACCCCCGCCACCCCCCGTAGTTCGTCAGCGACTATTCCCTCTCGTTCTACCTCGCTCCCCTTTTTTCTCCCTTCGCCCCGGCGCGATCTCCCCGATGACGATTATCGCGAGATCACCCACGAGAGCTTCAAGAGAATCGTCATGTGCGCTGTTCTGAGGGATCAACGAGAAACACTCCCTCTCCAACCGTACTTCCTGATTACGATATTAGCGTCTTACCTTTGGGTCTCATTGACGACTAAGCGTTCCAACAGAATGCGCAGCAAAATCAGCGTTGCATATTCATTCGAGTTTTCTTCATCCACGGTCTAGAATATAATTCATTCGTAGTTAAATGAAAACACGGGTTAAACGATAAAATAGATGACAGCAAGAAATTGATTACTTTACGGCCGATACGATAATCACTGTACAAGCGTTTCAGTGCACTTTAATATATAAAATCATTTATAAGTATCGTTCTGTACTAGGAGGATATTCCAAGAATGTCGCAGTTGCCAATTAATAGAAAGTTACTTATAAGAATCTAAATTTTTCTCTCAGGGAGAAAGTAATTCTGATACACGACGCGAGAATCTCTTCTCACGCATCCAACGTCATTCTGTTTACTCTAATAGTTTTGTGAGATCAAAACTCATTCACTGGATATGAAAACATTTTTCTATAAAAAAGTAAAAATCTCCGACTGAAACTCGTTCGACAGAAATTCCTTTCGTTTGGTTAGAATCGCGAATTCGCGTCGCGAGCGAATCGAGTGTCCCTCGTGATAATGATAAATAGGAACAGAGTATCGTTTACGATTTAATATCAACTCAGGCACGGCCGACTGCTTATTATCGGCCATTAGGAAAGTTTTAATAACGCGATACCGCTACCGCCACCCTAAAGGGTGGAAACGTCGCGATTTATCACTTTCATCGCTTTATTACCAACCTGCTACGTTTTACTTGTTGATCGCCCCCCCTTCTCTTCTGTAACAGCAAATTCATCAAGTTTCAATTAGCAAGTTTTCATTTTTTGACAATTTTCGAGTTGTACCAAACCGAATTTTTAATTGAACCTATCGAACGAAAACTGTTATTGGATATTTTCAATGATACGCGTTTCTCGATTTCTCTCTTTTTGCGTTAATTAAGATTGTAATTAATTGAGCAAACCGAGTTGCTGTCAAAACGTTCACGGTTGCGTTCGGTCGACAATCACCACCTGCTCATCTACATCTGCTTATACATTCAGCGGCGCTAGTAATTTACAACTTCTAGGTATTTGCAACGCGATGTTGTATCATTTATAACAGTGTGTAATTACGCCGGGCTTGGAATCATTCGTAAACGAGAAAACGTGAGTTCGCTACTTCATGAATCTTGCAGAGCCTTCCGTTCTCTAGTTTATCATTTAGACTTTTAGCCTCTTTTCATGCCGCGAACAGTGCTTCTTTTACATTTCATTGTCGCTACAATGCGACTGCGACTTCCTCGTTGCGCTTTCGCTCCGAGGCTTCCAGGAGATCAGAGTACGGACGCTGTTGAAACCTGATCATGATCGAACAAGGTTAAAAGCATTCTTTAAACATCCATCGGGGACCGATCGATCCTAGAAATTTACAGAATATTCCAAATATTTGCGATGAGATTCGACATGGCGCGGCGTTCGAGAATTCACGGGCGTCTCCGAAAACCCTCGGCTATTTTAGCATGTATCCCGTGCGGAGGTGTTGGCAGAGGTATCCGTCCTCTGGCGAAAAGCACGGATCCCCGGAGATTCTATTTCGCTGCTGAGTCACGATCCCGCGTTCGTCGATGTGAAAAGGGGAACCTCGTCCTCATGGGGACACCCTCGAACCCATGGGCCATAGGATATTGGCAAGAATCGCTTTCGTTCTTTGATCTTCTGTGCCTCCGAACGTGAATCTTCGAAACACGTTCCTCTTCATTTCATGTATTAAATAGTGGCGAATTATACATGTTTTTAGTCTTTTATATCATTGTAAATATATTAACTGTTATTCGAACATTTCCAGAGATATATTTATTCGATGTAGATATCATTCGAACTCGTTCGTGCAAATTAAGCGTGGTAAGGGGATGGACGACATCCTTTTCTTATCGAACGTAGCTCGGCGAACGAAAAAGGAACCGCCCGAACCTCCCCCAAAAAGCGTTGATTGAGAGTCTTTCACCGACTGACAAGTGACGAGTGCGCGAAGTCTCGTTGATAAAAAGGCTGCAATCAACCAGATTCAAGGGTCTACGACGGAAACATATGTTTCCATCGAGAAGTGACGACGGGTCAACGAGGCTGAACGAAACTAGAGATATCGCAACGAGTGAAAGTACGACCGTCCGTCGGAGAACGAAAGAAAATCGTCGATAATTATGCGTACCGTGGACGATGGTAACGACGTTAAAGCGACCCGACGACCCGCGGGCAATTACCACCTGACATCGGTGCTCGAAAGCAATTTCCGTGCAGCCTCTTCCGGCGACGCGACGCGACGACGAGGCACGAAGAGGGACCGCGGTCTCACTCCCGAAGAAAAAAAAAGCACCGCGTTTATAGCGTAGCTTACGTCGACAGTCGGCCTGCCTCGGACGAGGAAGAATGGCCGAGTGAGTCGTAAAAGTGATTCATCACCTTTCGCGGCTCCGCGGAGTCGTTAGCGACGAGATCCTCTTCTTCTCTTCTCTTTCCTTCGCGACATCCTCCGTGCGACAAATCCAGAAGCTCGCCGACTCGGTCTCTCCGGCGAGGATTCGAGCGAACGGAAAAATGTTAAGAGGAAATTATTCGAATATTTCGTATATCGTATCGCTTAAAATCCCGACGTCTCTCGAATTAGCAATTTCCTCGCAGCGAAGGAATCTCCGGGCACGTTCGAGCGACAGCAGGGAAACCCTTTTCAAAGGGAGAGAGAACGGCTCGCAGGGTGGGAGAAGGATCGACAGCAATTACCGCTGGAAGCATCGCGGAAAGAAGGAAGTAACTGGGTTAAGGACGACCAGTGATCCGTGACCTTCGCAATAATTACCATTCTGCCCTTACCCATTCGGACCATTCGAGAAACGGTTTGCATACAAACGAAACGGTGGTCCATTGTCCGGTAAACGGGGCCCGACGTAACGCGACCCAAAAACGTTTTCGGGACTAATTGCTTTCGGACGACCCGTTTGCCTTTCCTTCTTCCTTCCGTCCATCTTCAAACTTCACCCAGATGTTTCCAGCATCTTTTTGTAATACAGTACGAGGTGGAACAAGGATTTTGTTACAACATATATAGAGAACAATAACAAAAAGGAACGTCTGCGAACTGTGAAATAGTATTTTGGAAAAAAGAGTTGTTACACTTTGCGAAATTAGTTCCAGGCGGTAGGAGAAAACGAGGTAAAGAGGTTAGCACCGCATTCGAGGACGTCTCAAGTGCTGCTCTCGTGTTTTTACCCAGACGCTCCAGACGGGAAGAGAAAAAACCTTCTTAATTGTACCATCAGACAACCTCGGTATATCGTTCTATCTAATATGTGTACAAGTTGCAAAACCAGTCGCTAATGTTTAGATGTTTTTACACGTACAAAAGTCTTAGTTGTATGTATTTCAAACAATGATCGATTCTATTATACGTATGGAAACTCCAGAGTTGTACCACGGAATAGCATCGTTCACAGTGATACGAGTGAATCATTTAATCGGCGGGCCGATTTTCGAAAAATGGTTGTTGTTCCAGATGGTAAGTGCAAAGGGATGTTCGTAGGAAGAAAACAGAGAGGAGGGAGGAGAGTCGATGGGAGTCGGGCAAGATTAATGGATTCGCATTGTCGGCATTTTTTCAAGCGTTTTAGGATCACTTTTGAGCCGAGGAGAGCGTCTCATTTTTCAAAAAGTCCGCGCGCCGAGGTCCCTGGCTCGGGCCCCGGATAGAAAAATCGCAATCGATTCGGCCCATCGCTAATGGTACCGAATTAAACCGTGATCCCCTGTCTCGGGTGCCAGCATCGTCGACCAACTTCTCCTATATGCAGTGTTATGTAAGAGTGGATATCGACGGTTGCAGGTACCATGGAAGAATCGTTCTCCGTGATGCAATCCGCCGATGCGACGTTGGAACTTTCCTGAAATTCGCTCTTTGCGTACGTATCCAGTGAAAAGGACTTGAAGCAACGAAATGAACGCGGAGAAAGAAGACCGAAGTCAAATAATGAACAAACCGAGAACCTAAACTCGGAGCGCTTCAAGATTCTTCGACAGAAGTCAACGATATACAAAAGAAGCGAAAGAAGAAAAATTCCATAACTTTACGAGCCACCAGGGACCGAGGATTCTTAGTTAGGTTTGCACGAGCCTGACCAATTTGCGGCATTTATTGGTAATTTGAAGATTTACAGCAATCAGTGGCGCACGCTTGAATACGAGGACGTGAGAGGCGGAACACGGGAACGAAAGTTGGCGCCTTGGGACCTTCGGGATGTATTCCTCTTCGGGGCGCAAGATAGAAGAGTTGCGGCAGCTGATGAGCCGTAACCGATCGACGCACAATAACCCTCCGCAAGCGGTACCGCTATATTCCCTTCGCCTTCTTCTGCCTTCGTTCGTTTCTCGTGGCTGCGGTTAAGGCCTCGCGATCCTTATCTACCGCTTCGAAACGGAAGTCACGCCACGCGAGCAGAAGTTGCGATGGAAAAACTGCAGCTACGCGATCTCATGAATATTTTATGTTCCTCGGTGTCAGGAATTTTTTTTCTCGAAATTCTAACCTTATCTGTATTAGCATTCGATTAACATTTTTTAACGTTATAACGTATGAGCAATTCTATAAATAACAATAGTTAGGTTAACGCGACTTTTCTTCCGATCTTCGATGGAACGAAAACGCCACGCAGTAGCCGAGGGAAATTGACAAATGAATCAACAAGAGATCGCCTGGCAGACGTCCGAAATTTCTTTGACCCATTTTACCCTTCCGTTTCTGAGTTTACCACCCGTGGCACGTCTGCTCGTGCGAAGAACTTTTCTCCGTTTGAAAAAATTCGATTCGCATGGCAATAAATCAAAAGATCGTAACCCTTTCGGCCGGAGCAGGCCACTGCCAGGGCTACCGTGGCTTGCGACCAGGGCTACCGATGATGCCACAATGAGGTTTGCGTTCCGGTTGCTTACAATCGCTATTATTTACGAGTTGTAAATTATTCAAATTTCGGAGAAAGTTGGTTCTGCATATCTGAAGCCATCGCCTTTTGCCCCTATTCCTTTCCCTTGTTCGATTTCTGAATTGTTATCCATGCCTCGAACCTGTGCAGTTTCTTCGAATTCGAAAGGAGAAACAAAATTCAAAGTATAATTCTTTCGAGATTGATAATTGTTCACTCAGACGAGGAACAAGAGATAAAAAATTTCTGCACGATAGACCATTTTCTTTTCAGGATCGACAGAGAACGAGAACGATCGCAACGATCCGTTCCCTCCGAACGGGATTGGACTCCTTAAAGTTTCCCCGAGAAAGTTTGATGAGTCTATCGAACGCTATTATTCCGCGCCGAGTCTTTCCTGTCGCCCTTCTTCCGAGTTCTTTAATCATTCTAAGCGAATCAATCACCCACCTCGAGATCTTACTCGGGTCATCCCCTCCATAGGTAACGTTTGGGGAAAAGAATTTACTATACCGTATCTTTCTATAGGAATGAAATTCCTGTAATAAAATTCTTTAAGAACAAAATATGATTAGAGGCCGACATTAATATTAAATCCATCCCTGTATTTAATCAGCGGGTTGATCCGCTATAAGACTCGTTGCAAATTCTATTCCAGGCAATATCGGTAACGCGAGAGGCTCGTATAAATGCGCATTTTATTAAAGGGGCCACGCGAGTAACGGGGAAGGGGTTCCTGTTCGAACCCTTCGAGCTCCATGCACCCTATGCTCGCGGACTTCGTTCTACCGCCGCACAGTTTCTATTTCCGTCTCCGTCTCACAGTCGATTCCGTTTCGAGGAGAACCAATCAGCGATCCCCCGAAGCACCTCTTGCACCCTACAACCCGCAGCCACGCCTGCCAATATAGGGTAGATACCCTCGTCAGATCGACCCTTATTCCTTTCTAACCGCCTTCCTTTTCTGCCCTCTTTCTCTCCAATCTAACCGTTGTTCCTGGACCCGATTCACTCCGCAAAATGGATCCTTCTTCTTTCGTTTCCATTGCTTTCCTTCAAATTACCATTTTATCTCGGAATTTGCTTCAGAGTTTCATCAAATTATTCGTAATAAAATAATCAGTAATTTCCTTGCATATTTGATTCTGTTATACTTTACGTATCTCGGTTATGGATAAAACGAGTCGAATTCAATCGTCCTCAGAATTCGATCGAACGAATTTTTGTCGTACTATTTCCTATTTGTTGTCACGGATGCAAGAGAAATCATATGATTCATCATGGATGCAACCGCAGTTACTGGTTACTGAATATTCGAGCGCGTTCTCCGTTCGAGCATGTACCGTTATGATTAATACGAAACAGCGTCGCGTTGCAGTGTTCCCTGAGACATCGGGGTCCGAGCTGAATTTTCCTGATGACCCCTTTGCTCGCGCCTCGAGACACGCAGTTGGTTCTCTTCCTATAAGTCATTGCACGAAATTGGACTCGATTCGAAGCTGCGCTTGAACTTCCTCGAACTTCAATTGAACCAACGATTAGAAATTTCGTTCTGACAGTCGTGCTTCCGTTCCAAATCTTAGACCTGAAGAGGATGTCGGAATGCGATTTCGGGTGTTTGAGAATCGGATTTTATTCGACGAGCGAACGCGACGATAGATGTTGGACGTCTACGGGTCGATGGAAGTACCCACCAGAGATGAAACCGTACGAGTTATAATAATCCCGGTGATAGGGAACGGTGGCGATGTCGAGGAACGGTGGAGCGGTCGTGGCTGTCACAAAGGCATGCGCCACCCACCTCGACCTGGACGCCTCACATCGTTAATCAACTGCACCGGGACCCCTTAACTTCTCGACCGGCACCGATCCACAGGTACGGCTTGAACCCGACACGACGCGACGCGCAGCCAGCGTTGCGTTTGCAAACGTGTGCCTTCGAATAGAAATAGACCAACGAGAGAACCCCGTTGTCTCGGAAATCTCGTCTCCTCTTCTCGGCAAGGATCTCGCCGAGCCGATTCTACTTCCTTTCAAAAGAGATCTTCTTTGTTTTCAGCTACGAGGTGGCTTCTCTTTTTCAAAGTGATTAGTCTTATTTCTCATGAAGTTTGCGATTTGACTCGGACAAGAACGAACGAACGGTGGTATTCACGAAATCCATCGGAGATCCCCGGGAAAGCTTAGCTCTTTACGGAAGGAACCCTTGAAAAAAATGATACGTGGATTGAACGCGCGACAGGATCCGAATAGGAGGGGAACAGCAGCGCGACGTCTCGTTCGTGGAGAAAGTTTCCCGAATCTATTATTAGCACGTAGAAAAGGCTTCCAGATAGAAGAGGGTCCACGCGATACACGCGGAGAAAGAGGTCCCATTTGGCGAGGGTGAAAAGGGGGACGCAGAGGAGGGTTTCCTTTTCCACGGTGGCACCCCTGTATGATGTTTCCGAATAGCCGGCGTCTTCGCGTGTACGCGTGGGGGTTGGAAGACCGTGCACGGGCTTGCCTGGAGATTGGGGGATCACCGAGAGGGGTAGAAACCGTCCCCCACCCGTTCAGCTACCCTCTTTCTTTCCCCTGGAAAGCTTCGAGGTTGGCGTTGCCGAAGGAACCCCGACGTAACAGGAACAAACCGGTGGGCGAGAGACAGGCCGAGGGTGGAAGAGAGACAGCGAGGGGGAGAGGGAGAGAGCCACGCTGGCGGTGCTGCTAGTCAAACCAAAACTCGGCATGATTAATGATCGCGAGAAAGAGCCAGAGCGCTGCTTCAAACAACAAACTTTTCCCAAGGAACGCCGAAGAATATAAGAAAAAATATAGAAGAAAGAGGGAACTCTCTTTCTTCGCATCCACCCTTCAGACCGACTAATACCCTCCTAGAGCTCTTTCTCTCCCTCTATTCCGCCACGCTGTTCGCCGTTCGCCTCTGCTACTCTGACAGCCTTTCATTTCTTTTCCTTCGTTCTTTATTCCCTTCGCTCAATCCACCGCGGTCTCTCCCTCCCGTTCCGTCCTCGCTCTGCCTCCAATCTTTTCTTCCTCTTTCGGTCCTGTTCCTCGCTACGAACGTTGCACCTCACGACTTCTTTCGTGTTTACGAATAAATGCTGAACATCCAAACCAGTTTCAATTTTATCTGCCTTTTTGCGATTTATCGTATTGTAAAAAAAACTAGTATCGAAATGGTACGAGACTTCTCACGATGTTAACAACCGAGTCGAGAGCTTGTAACCTCGTCTAATTCGAGACCCAATTGAAATCCATCTTCGCCATCGGCTGCAGACACCCAGTCACCGAAGTATGCACACATACTTATAAGCGCACCTGGCGGTAAAATTGGATCGTCAAAGCCAGGCAAATGTACTTGCTTACATAGCCGGCTGTTGGATCGGCTCGAGGCTAGAACCTTCGGGACGAATACGCTTGGTCATCATCGCCTGGACACCGGAGTGCGCGTAACAGTTAACTTTCTCTCTCTCTCTCTCTCTCTCTCTTTCTCCGTTTAGCGAACCTCGCGGATCGCCGTTCTTCCGTATTTACCGTACCTCTAGAAGCACGCAAACGCGCCGGGACGCGATAATAAACGCTTATTAGCCCGGCTACCATTTGCGGCCGATTCACCTGATGAGCGGCATTCTCGGGCGTTATCCGGCATTGTACCGCGAATCAATTGGCGGCTCTTTCGTTGTCGGCGCGCCGTCTTCGCCGGTCGATGCCGAGAAGAAGGACTCGATGAAAGAAGGCGGGACGAATAAGCGTAAATTACGCGCTTGTAGCATGTAGAAAAGTGTGCCGAGCTCTCCGTCCCGATAAGCTCTTTCTGAGTCGCTGCAAACGTCTCGCGTACCTGCACGACTTTGCAGAAATTAGCCCGTCACGAATGAAATTCTCGATGCCGCATACTCGCCCCTAACCCGAATCCATAAATGTAAAAGCCGATAGGAACGATGTGTTCAAACTCACGTACGAGTACACGATTTCTTACTAAATAGATAGAAAAATTTTGATCGCATTCGATGTCGCGATCACGGATCGGTCGAGTATTAATCGCGTTAGGCTGGTACCATTTCGAACTCGATTCACCTGATGAGGCTCATTCTTGGCCCGATAATCGTCGCGGGCGCGGACAAGATCCGTGTAAACCTCGAATACCCGCTCCTCGCGGCTTGTTCCTCCTCTTTTTATTCATACTGTGGCGGCGGATACACGAGGCTACGCGAAGGGAGTTACCGAGACGCGCCGCGTACGACCAGCCCGATGACTAATGACAGACATCGTAAGTCACTCACAAATTGAATTAAACGCGAGTGCAGGACCGTGACGAGGCGCAAACAATCAACGGCCCATTCACCGTCGGTCGCTCCAATCGTTGTATTTCTACAGAAATTTTGTATCTGATATCGCGGCAAAATACGCAGTAATATAATAAGCGCGTTTGTCCTTTGCCAGCGTTGTTTCTTCATCCCCTTTTAGGTTATCGTCGATATCAATTTTATCATTCATTCGAAACAATTTCCAATTGAATGGAGTTTAGAAATAAACGAGCGATGCACGTACAAAGGCATCTCGGTGCTGGAAATCGAAGCGAAACCATTTTTTTTGCTAGCAGAACACGGTTGGTTTCCTCGCGATGGATTCCGGTGCTCGCTGTTCTTGATCGATCATATATTAGATAGACGGTACCAAGTGTTTCAGTACACCTACAATGCCGGTAAGACGGGACCGATCCATCGTCTCAATGAACGTCGGAATTACACGGCTAAATGAGATTCTAGCGGCGCGGCGGTATCAAAGTGGCAGCAGGTGGTCAGGGCCACGGCCATTTTTACCCGGGCTGGATACGCTTTGCTTTGGCTTGTCTCGGTTGCCTTCGCAGCTCACGGCCTCTCCTCGTTCTTTTTCTCATCTGCCTCGCTAAATCGTGAAACATTGCCAACGGGGCCTCGACTTCCTCTTTCGACTTATTCTTTTTTAATTCTACCGTCCAGACGCGATACTTCTCCCCTGGGTACAGGCTTTTCGGAATGTTTAGGAAATGTTCTAAACTTGCCCGGCATTCCTGAAGGTCTCGACGCCATTTTTCCTAAAAATCCTATTCCCTCCGAAGGATCCCTAATTATCTTCCCACGTGACTTAACAGCGGTACAGTTCTGAGCCAGTGGGCTGGGCATCACCCCGGTTCAGCTGGCCAGAAATGGTCACGTAAAATCCGAGAACCATCTTGGGCCGTACCATTTTTTCCATTTGTTACATTTTTTCCGTTCGCCTGGAACCGGCAATTAATTATATTTCCACTCTTCTGGTCTGCGCTCGATGCAAGACAACGAAACTGCACAGCGTTTCTCATGGTTGGCCGCGAAATCAATTTTCTTCGAAGCTCTCTTCGAATTGGTTTCGTGGATAGATAAAAAGATACCGAGGAAAAGACAGGAATTATAATTGAGATCGCGATGAACGAGACAAATAATTCGTTCATAAATCAGCGGAATTTCGCGTGGCGCGCGGTGCACGGCAGCGTGTTGCATTAAATATTTATGCACTCGTTAGGAATCTAGTGGATTTCCTGAGTGACTTTCCCCATTAATCGTGCCGGGACTCGATGACATTATTCCCTACAGGAGTTTCAACGAGTGGCTACACAGTTGCAAAAACGAGTCGAAGGAGTCCGGTGACTAATGCCCGAGCGAAACGATTCGTTGACGAAATACCTATTTGATTTATACGAAACGATTCCGACGCGAGGTATACCTGTTCGAGTCCCGCGTAACTAATCGAACGTTTCGAAGTTTCGGTTTCAAAAATTATTGCTGTTAAGTCGATCTATCACGTGGAACGATTACGATATTTCCGTCGCTAAATGAATTTCGGGAAGCAATCCCAGTAGTTGAGTGAGATAACATTCGGACGGGAACCAAACGATACGTCGCGTCCGAACAAATCGTGCGCGTGAAAAAAATTGCGAACCAGCTATTAACCCGGGACGGTATCCGATACTCATCGCCATTAACAGACTTATCAATATTAATATTAAGCAGCTTATTAATATTAACGAGAACCTGGCGAATCGGTGTCCGCGGGAGAGGTAGAGATTGCAGTTCCCCGTGGAACGAGACAAGTTCCCGGACAGGAACGAAATAGATAGGCTAGTCGAAGGTGTAGAGGAATGGGGAGCGAGCCGGCCAGTCATCATTAATATTATAGCGCTCATCGCGTCAGATCTATGCCGACCTCTTTCCATCCGAAGGCCAGACAAGGCGCATCAAAAGCGCCTCCTCCGCCATCTTTTCTGCGTTCGTTCCTCGCTTCGTTCGGGTACCTTCGATACCCCGAGCTCGGACACGCTCACTCGTTACATCGTCTTGATCCGAACTCGAAATTGATGACTATCCGTCCAACCCTGATATCGGCGCATCCGGTTAGAATTGACAGTCGTAACCCGCGAGTGATTTCGCAGGCGAAGGCGTACACCGTGCTTCCTGCATAATAATTAGGAATTACGGGGTTATAATTAAGACGGAGACCGGTTCGCGAACGCGACAGGGGTGGTGGACCTCCTCCGGATAACACGCTGATTTATTGTTTATCAACCGGTGGAAGCGTCGAACGGATCGTGCGCCCCTTCGAGTTCCATTTCGTTCTCGAGGGTTGATTTGCATACGCAGAAGAGGTCTATTTATTTTTAAAAACTGGAAACGAAATTGTTCGGTGCAGGATTAAAAAGTCGGTCGAACGATTCTTCCGGAACGAACAGAATCGATCGAAGAGATAAATTCCGATGGAACAAATTCTGAAATTCTTTAACACTGGCTTCCTGGTAGACATTGTTCGGAGTGACAGCTGATCCGAAATTAGCATGATCTCTATCGAACGTGCCTTCGCATATCTTCCGCCTCTCTCCGTCCTCGACCTGATGGCGTGCGACGACGTTTCGGGGGATCGTGATCGAGGAAGTGCCATCAGTCACCGAGGACCTGGCTCCGTTTAGTTAACCCCTTTCGTTTGCTCCGTTAACCACTAGACGCGATGACGCCTTCTAAAGCGTCTTCGGGGTGCCATTACTCGAAAACGATTTCTCTGGTCGCTCGGGTGTGCCTCCGGTTGACAATTTTATTACCGAGACGAGGCGAGGTGAGTCTGCGGAATTTTCACCAGTCGATCGAAGAATCGTCGTTCTCCTCGCAGTTTTACATTTCTTTTCGCTATGCATATTTGATATTACGCTTGCCACGTACAACGAAGATAAAAAAAGATTGCAGTGACGACAGTGACCAATGATTCGCCGCGCGCAAACAAAGGATAATTGCAACTCTACCTTTCGATCCGATGAATATTCAATTAAAACTTCTTCTCGTAAATTACTAATATCAATCATTGGGAGAAAACGAGGTTCGCCAGTATCTATTTTTACCACAATCGCGTTTGCAACGGATAAAAACTTTGTCAAAACATATTTACTAAGATCGGCGCGAATCATAGAGGAGATAATGTTTTTTCGCCGACTGCGCGAGGCGGAGAGGCTTGCACGGGGATTACTTAACGGGTAATCGGTGTAGAATACGTGAATGGGCTAAACGCGGACGATTTGCAACTAATAAAACGGTCGAACCGCGGTATTATTTTTTCAACGCGACGCCGCCCCGCCGCGGTACGATCTCGACTGCGGCTAATGAGTGCCCGGTGTCAGGCTGGAATGTTAATCGGCTAGAATTCATCAATCATTTCCACGCGGAATATGTGGAACGACGTAATTTACGAAAACTAATCAGATACGTACGCGTTCTAACCAGAAAACGAACAGATATAAATCATAATTAGACCGTCGCAAAAAATCGTTTCCATTGCATCTCTTTCACTTCCTACCGTCTTGTTCTTCGCGACCGAACCCCGGCAATTACTCCGCGCGTCCGTTCATCACGCGTGATTCGTGAAATTACGCGATATCGTCTGTGACATTATCAGCCGTTGAAGTATCGCCTAACGAACAAACACCGTCCATGATATGGAAAGCGCGACCGTGGCTGGACGGATTGACAAGTATGCAACTTGGCTCAGACAGAGCGAAAAGTAGCGAAGCTATTCTTGCGGTCGGTGTTTCCTCGAGCGACTGCTCGCCACCACCGGCTCGGCACCCTCTTCCTTCGGTTGTCGGGCATCGTCATTAATCTTGCTATGTTTTCTCGCGACGCTGCGCACTCGGATGTGGATTTAGACTGGAGACTCCGCGGCCGAAGATCTTTCGGAAAACCGTGTGGAACCGTTTGTCTTCATTCGACCGAACCCCGATCGAAAACCGACTACTGCCCTCTTCCGGTGACCGTAACCGTGTGTCGGTGCAACCGAACTTCAAATCATTGGCAGTAACACATTTTTGGAAGACAGGATGAGTTAGAAAAATTTGTTTAATTGCTTCGTCTTTTTTACTCGAACATCATAAAGAATCTCAAGGCTGAGCTTAATTGGTCATGCTACGATTGCGCTCCAACAGTACATCGGCAATTACAGCGTAATTTCAATTTCATTTCTGTTTGCGTAACTGCACGGTTCTTTCACGCGGGGCATATCAAACGGAATTACAAGTGCAATATTATTCCAACCACCGCAATTAATATAAATAATGCTAATTCAAGTGTCAGTCACTTCGTGGATCGTACGCAATGCAATCTTGACCAAGATTGCAATAGCACTGTTCCATAATTGGAGTGATCGCGCGGACCGTTTCATAAACCACGTTAATACGGAACCATTATTCCCAGTCTGGGTTCATTGTTTATTGAAAGCATATAACACAGTTATACAATCGCACGATGAAGAGAAACCATGACTTAATGTTTACCTAAAAGCTTTTCTCGTAACTAAAAACTCGGACGACGTTCTGCACCGGTGAAATCGCGCGTACAGCTTCACAGAACTTAGTTTCCAATAGCATAATCACAGCGTTCAATCGCGCCATGAATAGGGTCACGCTGTTCCCAAACGTTCGCGCTTATTGGAATCGCGTACAGGTGCAGCTCGAAAAATATTCGCATCGAAAGGAGAACACGCGCTCGTAAGTCGAGCCTAATGGAGAAACCTCGAACGTCCGGTTAGCAGTACACAACGCGGTTTTTACCGTTTTATCCGGCACCGTTTCGCAATAATTTCGTGCAATGAAAACCGACGACGTCCCGATCCGCCGGGTTGAGTTAATGACCCCCGAGCAGAAGATGCTTGTCCGGTCTCTAAATGAAGAAATCTCCCGTTCGACTAAGGACACTCTCGATGATGTTTGCATATTAACTAATGATCCTCCGCTACGCCTCTGCGCGAATTCCACGCGGTGCAGGAAATTGCGAATAAAATTGATGTTGTTAACGAGCCGCGATACCCATGAAACAGCGGGCAATGTCGTCCGGCTTCCTGTTCGTCGATTGCTACTCGACATCGGATAGAAGTTATGCTAATTCATATTTTTCGGAATACCCCACCGCTTTTAAAATTTTTTTTACAAACATACGGAGTTTCCCAATAGAATTGCCTCCTTCGAGCTGCTGTAACGTACTTCATGATCAGATATCGGTAGCAGGTTTTACCGTGTTATGAACGAGTACGAAACGGAGGCTAAATATAAAATTACAAGGCTCGTAGGGGAATTACGTCGTTAAGGAGGCAAAACAGCGACCCGGGAAGCCGTTTCCACGTTACAAACTACCATTTTCCTCGTTAATCATAGCGAACGGTGCGTCGATGCATACTTCATCGACCTTTTAGCGAGTTTTCTATTAGTCGTGCTCGATTTTTGTTGTACTTCGCTCGTTTCTAATCGGTAGTTTATCCGCGTTCTTAATCGACGCCTATTCCCACCTATCCTCTTACTCTGCCTTAGATCTGTAACGTGTCGCGATTACAAGCAGCGATTAAATATTCACTTGTCACCAAGTGAGTTAATGAGCCTTTATTGATCGATACAACTAACAAGTATACCCGCCAAGAACAAATTAAACGCGAATCAATTAGCCGATAGCGGTAGTAATTGAGCGCACGTATCAATCATTACATATCGCTGATTTTATAATAATATGTGTCTAAATACTAGAATTCAATTTACATGGATTACCAATTATTTTTTCTTAAATGATCGGTGAAGCATTGAATTTTGATTGATACAGTTTTGATCGTCGGTCAATCGATACACGTGTTACTTATGTTTTAACGCGTTACACCACAAGCCTCTCTCTTCCACTTCGCTGTTAATTTATTCGCGTTGTTCGATAATAGCGTTCGCCTAAACTGAAATGTCAAGTTACTTCACGACGGCAAATTATAATTGCAACTACAATAATCTCGCGAGAAAGAAATCTCCTCGCAATTACAGAAAAAATGCCACGCTCTTTTTCCACTTGGAATAAATTGCGAAATCCCTGGTTTTCCTTCTTTTCCTCGCGGCTTCGGCGTGAAAAGTGGGCAGGCCACTAGTCGAACGGTAATTACGGCCGTGTATGCACTTCATTAGCACTGTACCCGACGGTTGCGTAATGACCGGCATGTCATTTTAATGTGAGCACGATCAAAGATTAATGGACGACGACGCGACGGCGGTGCGGAGCGTGTATGCATGCGTGTACGTAGATACCACCTATACGCGTTACAGAAGGACTCAAGAAAACCCGGTGAACGTCGGTCGGCTCTCGTGATCGACCGTGAATAAAAGGATGGGATCAAGAATTGAAAAAGATGAAACGGCGCACCGACGGAATCATCCTCTCTTTCTATTCCTCTTTTCACGATGGGAAACGCAATCGGATTAAGCCTTCTTGTTCGATTTTAATCATCGACGAAGGTCTCGCGTACTTTTCAGGATATTACTGAATCTGCTTGATCAGCTGCTTTTTCTCTTTTCATTTTTTCAATTAATATTTGTAATATGCTTCCAATCGGCAAAGGATACTTCATTAGAAAAATTATGTTTTTACAATGATCAATATTCCGCTTTTTCCTCTGTTCGAACTATTTCCCGATTGGCAATCGAAATTTGGCAAGTGTCGAAAGGACAATCAATTTATCATTAGATGACAGAATTTTGAATTCACCTGTACACAGTGGAATGTGCCAACTAACGCAACGCGTGTGTGCATCGCGGCAGCGGCAGGTTAAGCATCATCTCTCTATTCCACTTCGCGCATTGTGTACAATACGCTCGTCGTATTAATAACGATCATTAATTCTTGATCGCCTCTAACAGATTTTTTTCTCCGCACGAGGAATCCGTTCGCATGTGCGGCAAAACGGTTCTAGTGAAAAACGATCGCGAATAACAAACAAGATGCGAGCCTCGCTAGACGTACCATAAGTAATTGCGATTAATGAAGACGTTCGTTTTAGTGGCTGCGTGGCGGCGGCGGCGGCGGCGGCGGCGGCGGCGGCGGCGGTGTTCTTGTCGCGTGGATCGTGAAAAGATCGAGGAGATCCAAGCAACGCGCGGAGAATCGCGTGGAATTTGAAGCCGTGACTCGGTGAAACTCTTTCCGTTCGAAAAACGAAATTCATTGGAGAGTTGTTGTCCCATGCAATTTTTCTACGACTTAATTAGCGAGTGAAATCTAATGCTTGTGCAATTAAACGGCCAGACGTACAAGTTACAGTTCAACTTTGTCGTGTTTATATGACTTAGCATTGATACAGAACGAATATTTTTAAATCTTCTGAACATTTCTATCTTTGCACGATTAACAGATATTTTAATTTTCGTTTAATCGTCGGAATAATATAATTCGAATTAAATGCGCCTGAGGATTGCTGCTTCGAGACCACTGTAGCTCTGTATGCACCACACAAACCTCTCTAGAACCGAATTTGTCGCCTCTTATCAAACAAATTCGGATCTACAGGGTAGATGTAGAGCATTAACTGGGCCTTCTCCTATCGGCACATATTTTTACACACCCACTTCGCCACGTACAATATTTTTTTTCTCTTTTCGTAACATACGTGCCGGTTTTTAACTTCTCCGTTGGCCCAGTATGCGACTGACAGAGACCAATTATCCGTTCCGATAGGTCTATCCACCTAAAAAAAGTTTCAAATTAATATCGTAAGTTTACCACCTAGATCGATAATTCGTTTTAAGTTTGTTGGTTGGAGAAGTCAAAGAATCCCTTGAACGGATTAAATTAGTGGTCTCACTGGGCCAGATCGAGAGTACTCGAACTGCACAGTCATTCGAAAATAGCCTCGTCTTGCCAAGTCACGCCCCAAGACAGGGATGCATCTATTTCTACTAACCGCGTCTTCTTCAGTGTTATATATAATGGAAAATCGAATTTTGCGTCTCGCGTATTTTTATTCGCGCGAACGAACCTCTGATCATTGCAACGATAACGTCCGACAAAGAAAGTTCCGATCCGAAGAGTCATTGGAACGGGGCGCGACCAATGACTTCGCACGGGTATTCGTTTATTTTCAATCTCGATGACTCCGTTAAAGATAAATCCTGTTATGTCACTTGGCACACTTCACGGAGGCGCGTATCATAGCGGGTTATCTTAACGACAATAATCATATTACACCTGCACTACCGATAGTGATTGATGCTCGGTCCCTGAGATCGGAACCACCTGAGCCTCCGAGCGTTGTTAACGGCTCGCGGATGACACAGCTGAATCGTAGCCAAGGTCGTATTCTCCTTTCGTCCTCCTCCTTCCCCGCATTATTCCTTTACCGGTACGCGGCTCCTTTTATTCGAGCGACCCCGGCGAGTGTCGATGTACTCTTGCCTCCGTTTCCAGGTTACTTGGTCACTGGCGTCACCTGAAAATCATCGTCGAAGGTCAGTACACGTTCCTTTTATACGTTTCATTCAAATTAAATTCAAAGCCGTATCGTTTTATTTTACGTTAAAGCCTATCAGCATCGTTTCATACATTTCCCATTGGTGAAAAGAGTTGAAATTTAGAAACTCTGCTAATAGGATTACCCGCGTCTATTTCCGAAGTTCACAGATAAAGAGGTTTCTCAGGTAGGCAAAATATTTTGCTTGGGATTACTTTGTCCGGGAAATTAAAACCGATTGCGGTAGTCTGCTTAGCGCGAGGGTTAATCCTCTTAAAATCCTTTGCCAAATCGGGATTAACTCGAAAGTAAGGCGGGATAATTTACAAACTTAGTGTCAAAACATGTCAACAGTGAAACCTCATTTGTATATTTAACACTTCTCTGAGAAAGGATAGTAGTGAATGTTGGGCAGCTCGAATTGATGGAAAGGAATGCGACTCTAGGGAGGTGTATCGAGATGTTTTAACAAGCTGTTCGAAATTTGTCGGAAACTTTAATCCTTCGGAAACCGACCTGGCCTCGATGACACTCGAAACGAACCGTTATTTGGGACGTCGGAAACACTGATCTGGTCCCTTGGGAAGCCTGTAATCTTCGCGTAAGGATCAATAAGTCGTCACGAGTTAGAGGCGTTCATTTGCATGGCTTTTCGAATCGTCATTATAGCTCGAAGTAAATAGGAAAATATCCTCGATTTTTTTTATCAAACGTGAAATAGATAGTCGGGTTCGAGGTGTACTTGTTCGATAGAATAGCAAAGTAAAAAATCGAGGAATACTTAGAGGGTGTATTCCTTCGAGGAAATCGGTGAATCCGATAGGTGGAGCGTCGAGTTGCGCGGTCGTCTCCCTCTATCGATTCAACCCCCGTTGGTGGCTCGCGGGTCCCGACGCCAACGACGCTATTATCACCGTCCGCTCCCTCTCGTTCGCGTAATTTTCGACGTTAGAACTGTTGCGCTGTTTGCCCGCCGGAACTTTTCTCGTCGGACTCTAACTTACGCGAGAGCTTAATGGGACGACTTGCGTGGAACTATGATACACGTTCAGAAACTCCATAGAGCCTAGAAAATACGGCTGTCGGAGTTGGAACTGGCGAACGCTGATAAGAAAATGTGTACACGCTCCGAGATAGGAATATGCGAAAGATTAAAGCCTGATAATTAATTATTATGCTCACAATTTGCAATTTACGTAATACGTATGGTTTGAGGAAGAATCTCATTTTAATTTCTTTACATTATAACTTGCTGGCTGTACAATGAAAAATGACTCCGAAGATTTAATAGCGTAATTACGGTATAAGAAAATTACGTACCACGAATTTCCATCCACTGGGTAGATCGTAATTAAATAATGATTTGAATCTTCTTTAGAATCGAGTCAAATTAATTGAAGCCGTTCTCTTGTTCCATTGCTTACGTACCTTTCATCGTACAAAGAGGAATCGAATTCCGATCAAATACATTTTCCAGTATGAACTGAAACGAACGATTCGATTATGTTTCTCTTAATTCTGATTTTATTAACTATTAAGTAAACAGAGTCTAAATTAGAATTAGTGTAATGCAAGGAGCATAAATGAAATATAGGGTACCGAGTAAGTAGCGATAAAAACAGCCGATGCAGCATCAAACAACCCTTCCACTGCGTGTTACAGTTCCTGGTTTCTTCTAGATAATCGACATCCGCATCCCGTCCGTACTGAAAAATAAATCGTTTATAAAACTCTTACACTGTGTCATTTCATTGCAATACATTTTTAGTAATGTAGTTTTGTTCAATGAACCAGTATTGTTCAGTTAAACTGTTTTTAAAAAGGGTTGTTTTTAATTGCACACTCAAGCATCGAAGTCACTGATACATTTCACTCGAAGGATACTAGTAGAATTTTAATGGTACCATCATGATTTGAATTCGTTCTTAGCGAGCGTACAAAGCCGAGTAGTAGGATGTATCGATACTTGCTGGAGCTACTGTGATCTGTTCGATTTCTATCTCCGCGGTCTATATGTATATCAAAGATTCACTCTCGCGATTCGTACTGATAGCACGATGAGCATACAAGAACGGGATGATTAAGTCGATCCCACTCACATCGAATGAACACAAAAGAGGAACACCGGGCTGTTCCGATGGCTGGACGGGACGTGATGGCTGAACCGACGAATAAACCAATAAACGGCGCGACCATCTGCTCGCCAGCCGGCACATCTGTACCTCTCTCTTTCTGCCTGTTCTCGTATCTCTTTCCCTTCAACCTCCCGTCCTCTCCATTCTTCTCCCCTCGTTCGCTCTCTCTTCCTCTGTCCGAATCGTTCTTCCTCGCTCCGTTCTGGTTCCCCTCGACGGAGCGTCGTCGTCACCGGCAGCGGAGCACCATTTTATGCGATCCTGAAATGAAATCCATGCGAGAAGAGGGCTCAGCATCCGTGGGGAACTCCCGCGGCTTTTATTCCACGACAATGAACGGAACCACCCAGAACCTCTCTCTCCCTCGCTTTCAACCCCCCGTCTCTATCGCTCTCATTCGTATTCCGCTTCTATCTATCTTTCTCCCTCAACGCGAATTTTAGTTCATGTCGAAATTTCAGCGATAACGCGACTCTCTTTCCCTCGACCGCATTGCTTCTCTCTTTCTCATCTTCACTTTTTATCTAGCTCTCCCTTGGTGGAAACACGATTTTCAGACGAAATTTCCAGCGATAACGGGACTTCCCTCGGGGGTTCATGGCTATTTCCACGTAGCCGTGTAGCTTTCCCTTTTTTTTGATGGTTTCGAAGGGAAGTTGCACGTGAAATTACGTCGAACAGGGTAGGAAGCCGATGGCGAGATTGTTTCCCGTTGATACCGAGGGAAAGTCGTCGTCCCGGTGATCTTTGAAAACTTTTAGGTGGACTCTTTGAAACATTTATTTTATATGCCAAAAGTAAACGAATGTTTCACCGACGCGATTTATTGCTAAAGATCTTTTATCTCCCTATTCCATTTAATCCGTTTTTAATTGGACACGATTAAAATGATATAATGTGATGTTTAATACGAGCCTCCGGATCGTAGATCTTTCAGGAGCGAGCAATACGAGAACAAGACCATACATTATTCATGATAATTAAACGTAACAAGTCCGGGCGGCGTTGAATAATGCCTCTTGTATTAAGAACGCAGCGCAAACACCTTGTAGCTATTATAATAACATCTTCACTGAATATCTATCATGAGAAAACGCGCGGAATCAAGATACATAACTGAAACCAGACAATTCATTAATATTCCACGCGTATTTAAACGCGGATCAATTTTTTAAACGAACGAAGGGAATCTCGAAATCGTGGAAGTAAAATTTGAAGAGTTCGTAGATGTGCTCGGCTGGCCGGGGAATCGAAGGTCGATCGGTCGCCATTATTCCGTAGCTATTAACTTCAAAGGTCCAAGATACCTGCTCTCAAGGCAGGACCTACGGAGGAAAAAGTTGAACAATAGTATACGCGCAGAGCATCCCTGGCTTGCCTATATTCCTGCAATAAAACTACGCCGTCCGTGAAACCGGACGTGGAATTCCGAGAAAATATTTCGAAGGCCCCGTTAACTTTGCATCTGGACGTCCCTTCGAACTACCATAGTAACGAAAAACGTAATAAGATCATCGAACAGCGGCGTATACAAAATGTTCTATTTTCCTGAACATTTAAATGAACATGTCAATTCGTAAGAGAGATAGCTGCAAATTTATCTGTTCGAAGAACGACAGTTGAATTGGCGTGGTGTTTACGGCGGCAAGTATCAACGCGAACAAGCGGTGGGAATCGACTTATGCCCATATGGCGAACCGTAAAAGACTATAACGAGAGCTCGTTGCGAAGTCGAATTGCTCCGCGTGACGTCAGTTCTCGCGGAAACGTGTTAATTTATTGCCGCGACGGTTTAATTTCTCGGCGTCAACCAGCGTGAAATTGCGTGGAAACCGCGGAAAAAGCTCCGGGCAAGCGTTGAATTAAAATTCATCTCCGTTCTCGTCGACCTTCTTCTATTTTCAGCCTTGCATTTGTAATTAATAAATTTCGGAATGCAAATAACGTGTTCGCGTTTCTATATCGCAGACGTGAATGTTATAAAAAATTTATTCTTACTTCGAAAGAAAAACAGTAGCGATTGCGTTGGTTTTCCACCAACGATCGACTTATGTATTTCGATTAATGCATACGCTACGCAGCCCACGTGTGTCGTCACGCGAATATTCGGCTCGTCCTTATTGAATACTCGATTAACTTTCGATGAGTGCTGCGCCTACGCTCATCGTGGAGTAATAAAAACGGGAATCGACGAGACGTTGCATTGAACACTACTCATGTATATTCAAAGGCGGCCCTCTTTTAAGATGAGAGATGAATGTATTGGTCGCAGTCACGAAAACTGAACGATTATTGAAAAGATATTTAGTATGAAATCATGAATTGAATGGATGAACAGATTGAAGGACCGTGAACGATGCCTCTTAACGTCCAAAAATCATAGCTCCCGAGGACATCGATCACTAGAAGCTTTGTCGCGTCATGCCTGCGTCTCATGTTCACTCGACTACCGATTTATCGGACCTGTCGATATGTTTTAACTAATAACACTCGAGAAGGAACCGCTTGCACTGTGTAACATCGATTTTCCACTGTCAACAGATCCATTCTCGAAACGATACTTAAAGCGTGCTCAAAGAAAAGTCAACAACCTCTTCTAAACTGTTTATGCTACTATTTCCTTGTACTTTCATTCGTAGTTTCCATTTACCGTTCGTGTTATTTATATCATCGAGATATCAACGTGAAATCTTTGAAAATCGTGGAATTTAACGAATGTAAAAACTAGAACGAGTTTTAAGGATTGGTAGAGTGAAACGTGGAATGTGGGTCGAGTCGTTGATCAGAGGCTAGGCCCACATTCGCTCGCGCGCTCGACGTATAGTATGCATCATCCTCCGAAACGAGCTCCGAAACGACTTACTTACTGATTCTGAATGGAATCGTCTCTCTTCGAGTTTAAAGCATGCGATACTTCAAAGAAACGATTGCAAACTACCGAAGATAGTAACGATCATTCCGTGCTTCTCACCTTATCACGCGCATATAAGACTGGATTTAATCTTCATTTCCCACGTATGATAAAAAATATGACGAGCACCGAAAAACCTGTGTTATCGCAAAAAACGAAATGTCGCCGGGACGAATCGACTTTCTCACATAATAAATATCGGTTGGGTGGTTGTAACCGCACAATTGTCGGGGTACGGTCAATCGATCGGAACGGTGTAGGTACGTATAAATTCCGTGGTCACCTTTTCGTCGCTTGCGAAACCAACCGAAAACCGAACTGAAGAACAGATCGATCGGCGTCCCGCCAGATACCGAGGATGCTGGCCAAAATTTGCCACCGACGGCGCCACGAGTTAACAATTTTTACATTTAGTCAAACATGTATCATTAATTGTAGGTCATCAGAATGAATTGCATCGACTCTAAAACTGATGTAAAAATGCGATGCAGGATATTGTGTAAGTCGCATCTTGTGCAACGCGGTTAAAACATAATTCCCTGTCGTACAGGACGAGTTTCTCATTGAACAATGCAAAGATTCGAGCGTAGAGTATCGGTTGTATCACGAATTAGGCTACACCGATGAAGAATACATATTTATACTCACTAGAGAAGCATCGGCCGTTCGCAAATATCCTTTTGCAACATCGCTAGACGCGTTGCAAAAAATTTCTGCCACCCCTTCCAGCTTGATACAAGATGGTAGCAACGGATTCCGTGGGAGTCTGCGCTATGAGGGTTGAAAACACATGCATTAGCGTCGACGCAGCCATGGCAGCCCCAAGTAGAATACTATACGAGGCAGAGAATTTCGGTATGCGTAACGTCATTGAAGAATTTGCGTATAAATGAAAATGTATAAAGATGGTTTGACCATTGAACGTTTTCCCGTCGTTGAAACTTCACTGCGATAGTCGTATCACTCCAAATTGACCGAGAGGTCACTTGTTCACTTTTAATCAAGATTAGAAATTCATTTACCAACGACTAAATTCCTTCGTCCACCCGGTGACATCCATTTTGCGTTTCTCCGACGAACAAACGAAGAGGAGAGTCACCCTAGCCGCCGCATCTCGTACTATCACCCACTTTCATCCCCATTTTTCGTGCCAATCGCAATTTCCAGCATGTTAATTAATCACGAGCCACGAGATTATCGACGAGTTCATCTTTCCCTGAGGATATTTCTATGAATAATCGACACGGAGCACTGCGCGACGTTTTACGACGAGTGCTATGAGACGTGAATCCGTCGAGTTTGCGTGGTAGACGAGCGGATTGACGCTGGGCGTCGCCATCGCGGGGTTGCAAACTGGGGTAGCTACGTGGAAGGGGAATAAAGAACGGAAAAGCCGCGAGAAGGCAGTGGTATACCCGTCCGATCGGCTCCACGGAGACCCGCAGACTGGGTTCCGTCCGTGGTCCGGCCTCGTCCCTCCTCGGAGCCAGGAACAGTCATTAACATAAATTGTCTTCGGTGACAGTTATCTCCACCACTCCTTCGCTCGGCATTCCCTGCCGAAATACATAATATCAAATCTACTGCTATGCGCGTTACTCTAGTTTTCAAAAACTGTTGCAATCAAAGTGGAGCATTATTTTTAACATAATCAATTGTTTCGTCGTTATCTACATTTATATGTATTTTCAATAAAGCATCGTTTTTTATTCATCTAATTCTATTCGTTTAGCAGTTAATTAGTCGTACGGACTATCAAAGCAGAAATCGTTCGAAAATTGTGGTGGGAATTAAAAGAGATTTAGCATGATGTGACGAGGTTTCGTATATCGATCAATTGCGACACCCAGATACTATTTATATTCCGCGTTCCTTTTGCCAGTATCTCGTTCGTTCGTGATATTGACCATGGCCTTGAGTTTGTCGACGTATTCGGATAGACAGCCTTCAAAATTGCACAGTCACGGATAGTATCCCAGTCATTGATCACCGATTGCGAGATCGTTCCGTTCCGATAACCGGATGTTGCCTCGGTGTGCCACGAGCAGGTTCAAAGTCTCCAAAACTTCGATTGTTGTACGTTAAAGATGTGTAGGCTATACACTGAAACGATGCTAGCATGTTGAATTTGTTATTAAAGATTCCTATTCTTATTAAAAAACTACCTGTAAAATTTTAAATCAATTCATGGGTTTTTTGAAAAATTACGGTAACTTCAAATTTNGTATAGCCAATACATCCTTAAGTTAATTTCAACTTCGTTACATGTATTTGCAATTGTGCAAAATACTTATTCCTTGAGAAATGAAATAAATGATTGATGGTAATATAAATAGTAAATGAAACATGATGCATATTCAATTTATTTCGACGTTAAATTAATGTTAAATGGCGCCGAGCACGAAAAGTGGTTTTTGTTTTGAAATTCCTTTTTTGTAAGTGAAAATTTATTTAACGACTGTGGCTGCATGATCCATAGTAGATACAGTCGAGTTTACCAGCTACGGACAGTGTAGGAGTTGCAGGATCAAGTAGTATAAGCAGGGATTGGAACGGCACGACGGGCCGACCGTAAGTCAAGGTTCACCTTACCGACTACCATGCTTCCAAGCGATTTTGCTGTTCGTTCACAGATATCCTCGACTTCTCTATGAATTTTCTATTTAATCTAATATATACGAGAAATATTTCGTATTAAAGAAGGTCTTATGCAACTCCCTTCGTTAAGGAATCATTGGGGATAAGCGAATTAAATATTCGATTAATCCTGAAGTATTGGAGAGACAGGAAAATTGTGTATGCTTTTTTGCAGGTAACAGCAGTTCCTACAACTTTTCCTTCGTCCAAGCGAAAAATGTTTCAGACAATAATTGTAGCTTTAGTTGCCAGATACAAGCGCCTATGCTATTTTCTTTTAACTCCACCGAAAAAAGCGATTGAGCCCCATTCTCTGATCTAACGATTACACGGGTACTGCCACTTTTAATATCTAGTATGAGTGAAAATAATATGACGTTTGAAAATGCATTAGATTTAGAAAAGTCGAGAGGATCAATTTGAACGTTTCTACGCCAATGCGGCAGGACCAGGTGGTCGTAGGTCACGCGGCCGACTCCACCCTTCGAGCGGTAGGCTTAACCGGAAAAGGCCCACCTCTCATCAACATCAACCCCCACCATCCCCTTGATATAATTTGATTCATGATGGCTGTAGCACGATCAGTACGCCACCTTATAGACCGACTCTCAGATCGTTGCAAGTCCTCGTCGCTGATACCGTAGAACGCGACTCCACTTGAGAATCTACCATCGGCTACAAAACCGTTCACGGAACTTGTAACTGTATATCGTAGATGGCTCGTTCCTTCCAGCGCAAATTCTGACATTCCTAGTAATCGAATACGTGTACTCTAATCATGTACGAAATCATAGAAGAATGCTAATTTGTGCAATCGTTGAAATAAGTAAATAAATCTGGTCCCTTTAAAGTAGAGCCGTTTTAAGCCACTTCGAATTTATTCGTTAAGAGAGAAACACAATAAAGTGTAAAATAAATTAATGAGTGTATAGATATTTTAATTATCAAATGTTTTCGCTGTATCGTTTATTTTTAGAACAACAATTTCACCGTTTGTATTTTACCAGCCTCTCTTCCGTCAGATCACATATTTAACGTTTCATGTTCCGAGCTCCGCGTCCAAGCATTACGCAATCTCATAACAACGCTCGCCTCGAGCTTAAACACTCGCGCGCACGTGTCACATCACGTTTTCAGTCATCCTGACACCGAGCAGTTTTCCCGGGCTGAAGCCTTCTCTGCTCGCGGTACTCCCACGGGGCCAGTATCCCAGAACGCGTAACTGACACTGGTCAGAGGAGAGGCACCCGTTCTCCTCTTCCTCATTGAAACTGACGCTGACTGAATCCGCACAACACACAGGAAACTTTCCTCCCCCTATGAATTCCGCGGAAGCAAACTGGGAATCGTCTTTAAAATAACCGTCGAGAAATATTTAAGACCGAACTGACTCGTAAGACGCAAATTTCATTTCATTCTTCTTTCGGCTGTTTAGAAAAGAACTTTAGGATTGTTTAAATTATTAGACAAAATTAAAATAAAATCATAAGATGGATACTACGCTAATCGTGTAGAGAGAATGAAGGCAGTTGTATTCGCGCGCTAGCGTCACATCGTAGTGCGTTCCGAAGAGCTGCTGCTAAATCTCAGACCCGTCACCGGGACAAGTGATTGATATCTACTTCGTCTCCTACGCGGTCCATTCCTTCCTTTTATTCCGACCGATTCCCACCGCAGCGCGGCTGGGAGGGAACTATTCCGTTCGCGCTTTTGTTTCGAAAGGGATAGGTACTCGTCTCACCCCCGAGATTGAGGATTGTTTCTCTCTATCAAATCGGGTCCTTCTCGTCTCGTCAGCGGTTCATGGATACTGAGAATTCGATCAATTTTTATTCCAGCTCGTTTTTCTCAATTCGTCGTATTATTCATTAGCACATACATTAAATTATTGAAAGGTCAGGATTTAATTTAAGATACAGACTTTCTCAACTAGATCATAGTTGTTTGTTTGGTACCGTTTCCAAAGATTAGATTTTAGGAACGGACCCCGTGAGCCGGAACGACGACGTCGACGGGTTCGGGCGATGGAGTGCGGAGGCGAGCTCCGCGGCCGTCACGTCGGAGTGACGAGTGCCACCCCCGGGCGCCGCTCCTCGCCGGGGGCCAACAACCCGACGTCAGCCAACGCGCCACCTACAGCCACCCCCAACGCAGAGGGTGCCCTCCAGGTTCTCCGGAACCGCGGTACCTCACCCCGTTTCACTCTTTGCTTCTCTTCTCTTCTCTGTTCTCGTTCCTACGTCCGCTCGACGTTCGTTCCTTCAGCCACGGCCGACTAGTAGTCGAGGAATTCGAGTTGCTATAAATCTCCCTTGACGGGCGCGATGCCAGAACGCCGTGGAGAGAGGTCGAGGGCGGAGGGAGAGGCGACGTGGGTTGCGGAGGGCTACGAGAATGGGGCGAGGAACCGGGTGCCGATGGGATGGGCAGGCGAAAAAGAGGGATGGGAACGTGCCTCGTTCGCACCGAGAATTGTAATGCCCAGTACATTTTGTTTTAGAACAAAAATTTTTAAACTACTCTGGAACCGTTTCCCGAACTATATTTTTTAAGTCCAGGCATTTCCTCGCTCGACAAACGATTGCAGAATGCAATTGATTTTCCAACTTTACGCTGTGCGTTCTTATCAGTCTTTTCGTACCTAAATTTTTACCAGCACTGCCTCCGTGCTCAATTATTTCTTATATTCTTGTACCATTAGGAAGAATAAATTTGTGAAAGGGAATAGACATTGTTCGCGACGAGGGGGTAAGCAGGAGTGAAGCGAAAAGTTTTTAGGTGTCGAGTCGTCGCGGCACGTAAGCCGGAGTTCATCAAGTAAAAGTTGAATTGAAGAAGGACTCGTTTTCTTTCTTTGGTCGAGATCTAGTCTCCCGATAAGGCGGTCGTGATTCGACCGCCACCGCGCCGCGCGCCATTCGCTCGTTTAATGAATCCACGGCGAATTGTGGCCACCTTTAATTCACCGATGTTACATCGATAAAAGTCGTCAGCCGTGTCCTCGTACCGTACCCGTCGCTACACCACTTTCAGCTTGAACTTTAAGACAAATTGCAGAGGGATGCGGCAACCCTTCTTTCGAAGGGGCAAAAGTGCACTAAAATTGTGGACAACACTCGTGTCTTGGATAATCATTGAAGGATTTGCAAGCTCCATTGTCAATCTTGATTTATGGGTTGAACCCTTCTGCTCGACATTTGCGAGAAGGTCGAACCAATAACTGTACAAAAGCAAAGGGTGGTCATTTGCATTCGCCGCGAGCGACCCTTTCGAGGGACTCAAGGTTCCTCGATGGAAATCGATTCGACCCGTTGAGAACCGTAGCTGGTCCGCGTCCAGAATTCTTAAGATTGTCCAGAAATGCAGAGTAACATTAACACTAGATTGCCTAAGGAAGTCATTTTGACTGCTTTTGGGCAAATGTACAAATAATAATGCATAAATTTTTTTTTCCCAAGTGAAGTAAATTTTTTTTATTGTTAACATTTACTAATAACTTGTTATATGACTGTAAATAATATAAAAAATATTAAAAATTAATTTTAGACAAATTTCTTTACACATTATTCTTTCACAATGCAGTCATTTTGACTGCTTTGGGCAATATAGGTATATACTAAGTTTCAGTCTTTCTAGTGTTAAAAAGACTACCTGTACTTGATGAATATTCTATAATCTTCAATTCTAACCGATGCGACGAGAAAAAAAATTGAAGAAAGAAGGCTGCATTGTAAATCGGATTCGCGTTGAGGACCGTTATCCAAACCGATTCTACGGAACGGTACTTTTCTCGAAAACAGAGTGGCTGGCGCTGTATAACCGGCGCTGCAGGGCATAAATCAATTAAATTATAAATTACTATACAGAAGTTGAGCAAAACGACCACCTGTTGAGGACACCGACGCCATCCAGCGTGTAGGTAGGACGAGAGAAAGCGAGAAAGAGAGAGAAAGGGGTGGTATGGGGTGGCAGCTATATCTCTCGTAAATTCTCCAGTCCTGACCCTGGTTCGCTCTCCATCCATGTGTAGAAGTGTTTACCTCCTTGCTTCCTCTATCTCTATCTCTTCTTTCGTCGCGATCTTCTCCTACTAGAAAGTTATTTACGATCCTGAGACCATTGGTGCCACCCGTGTTACGAGCGGAACGCTAATTGGCCTGGTATCTGCGATTCCGTTTGTCCTCGATGGGAAACGCGTTACGTCGTTATACATTTCAATTAGAATGCAGGCAAAGTCAATCGAATCGCGTTCTTTCCGAGTTCGAGTCGAGCGGCGAGTTTCATTTCATAGATGAGTACTAATGATTCGATAATCCACGATCATAACAGGTGTCGATTCAATTCTCGTCCATCTATTTTCTTTTGTCGATTTAATCCCCTTCGTCAAATTGACGTGACAAAAAGTTGGTAGAGAGAAACGTGTCAAATCGCACTGTGATAAACTTTGCGATTATCGTCGCTCGAGTTATTTTCACAGTGTGCTTCGAACGTTATACGAGGTTCATTTTACCTAGTGAGATATTAAATTTCGATCTGTCTCACCTGTTACGAGCGACGGGAACTACCTCGGGTCGAGTCGAGAGTCAGTGGAAAGAGCGAGATCGATCGACCGCGAGATTTTTCCTAAGAAAAATTCCGACGATTTCTCCGGAGGTTGCAATTTGCAAGGTTTCGAGAGGGGTTCGTTTACGTTTAAGCTTTGACGCGGATTCGCTAGATAAGCGTATAATTGGGAATGCTGAAGAAAGTAGTAGGTAGGGACATCGAGAGCTGCCAGGGATGATTAATTCTCCCGGCCGGGGTGGAAAAGCGGGCGGACCCTTTGGAACTCGGTTGTAGCGGCCGTCTTCCAACCCCCCGTTCCGTTCCGACCACCTCTCACCTCTCGTCCCCCTTCGACCCTCTTACCGCCGCGCACACTTTCTCGTTTCGTTTGTTCTCCGGCCGTGTCATTCGTTATTACATCGTAGAAACTCGCGGATATTTGGAATTCCGAGTGACGTCTAAAGGTCTCACCCTCTCTCCCGTTCCGGTTGCTTTTAACCCAGCGTCTTACCGTCTTTCGCGGGTTCTTTGTCCGTCCCGACTTTTTCTTCAACCCCTTACCGTTTCTTTCGCTTATTACTACTTCTTGGTTGTTCTTGTATGTAGATCTCGTTCCCTCTTTCTCTCAAATTATTATTTTTCATATTGTCGTTCGAGACTAAAAATATCCCTTCGATGCATTTTTTTCGATGTCAGTCTTGCGTGAAACTGAAATGTATTTCCCATCGGTGGTGAAGGATTTTTTCCTCGCATCTGTAGAGAAGAGTCTCTCCTGTCTCGCGAACAGAAGAGAGAGAGAGACTGCTCGCGATATCGCAGCTATATTTGCATAAGGCTATCGTCTTCCCTTTGTTGCTGGTTCGCCTCCCACGTACGTGGCGAGGCTGTCACTCAGTCAGCTCTCTCGGTCTCCACTCCGCTCGGCCTTCGGTCACATCAGCCGCGGATCAAGCCTACTCTCCGTCTCCTCTCGTCCCTCTGCCACCGTCACCGCTTTCGTTCGATTTCAAACCTCCCCGCAGATACACCCTGTCTTCGCTACCTTGCCCGCATTCCTGCATACAATTACACGGGGCTGCGCTTATGCATTTCGTGCGTAACGCTCGGCACTCGCTTCGCTTTCGAGAAACGTATCCGACCGTATTCTGTGTCGATCTCTGAGCTCGAAGTCTCCCGGAAAGCGAAGACCTCGATTTGAATTGAATCAACCACGGCCTTTTGTTAATAGCAAAACGGATAGCGAGAACTGGGAAACGATCTCCTCGCACATCTTCTTGACAGATAAGCGTATCTTAAATATCGACTTCATTTTATTTAATTTTTAAACGACACCAGCTACGCGTTGATTGCGACACGGCTTCTCGGTGGTCTCGCATAATATTAAAATTTACAAATAAATGCAACCGTGATGTCACGGTGTGCCTGCGCCTCGCGATCACTATCTCTCGCGTTCGCCAAATTGGGTAACTCGGTCAAACGACGCGACGTCGAACTTCGCGAGGATTTACATACAAATTGAAGTCTTATGCGCGCGACGAGCCATCGATCTCGCGAATATGGTAATCACCCTGACGCGACTCTCGGCCATCGATGAGTCTGGAAAACTTGCTCGACAAATTGAAATCGTTCTCGCGCCTCTGCTTCGATCAGTTCGGATCACGTAATTCGTAAATGAAACTTACAATTAATGGTGTTTAATACGACAAATCTGATAGAACGATATTCCTTGATTTTTAAGTAGTAAAGTCGATGATATATCCGGCAAGGAATAAAACGCTTCTCTCTTTCCTACTTGAAGAATTCCAAGCATCGACTTGGAACATTCTACAAGAGAATACTTTCGAACTTCTCGACCAGCGATCGATGAAGGTCGCAGCGTTCGATTTTCATTTACGGATTTTTACGAAAAGCCGTACTGAGATGTCGAGACAAGGATCTGCGAACGATATGGTCGGACAGGTTCCCTCGGACATTTCGAGTCTCGCTTTCGGGTCGTTCAACCTCGACATGGAAACGATTCCATTCCGACAAGAAATCGACGCGATCTTCTACCATAACTCGTGTTCGCGATGAAGTTTCGCTCTCTATGAAGAGTCGCAAGAAATTTTTGTTGCAAACTTTACGCGGTCGATATAAATCGGGCTTTGGAGCCGCGCCGCGCCTGGTGTCCGTCGTTCGAAGGGAATGGACCGGAGGAACGAAACGGAGATAGAAAGAGCGAGAGATAGGTGGGGGTCCGGGAGGCCGCATTAATAAAACATTAAGGTTTTGTAGACGATGTATCGATGTAGTGTTTATATTATCTTCTTTGATGTCGACATGTGAATTGGACAGATTTGTTATTCAGACTCCGTACATAAAAGTGGTGAAGTCTTGCTCCGGTCCGTTTGCGGACAGGGGTCCGGTACGGACGGTGAAACGGACGAACAAACGGACAGACGGACGGGTCCCGAAGAGGAGAGTCTTCTCTTTTCTCGGTCCCCGCGTCGGCTGTCAGTCAGCGGAGCGACCGTTGATGGAAGGAGAAAGGGCCCGAGAGAGGCCTGGCCTTCCTGCTGCTCCTCTATCGCGGAAAAACTCACGCTGGCTCGCCGCGTCGCGCACCAATCGAGTTATCCGACTTTTCCAAACGCGGATCATCTTTGGCGGCGTCTTAGCGGGAGTGTCCGTTAATGGCTTTCCGTCTCGAGGTTTTGCGGGGAATAGAAATCTCGCTGCGAGTCCGATCTTGTCGCATTTAATCCTACTTACGATTCGGTGAAACCTTCGATACGGTAAATCTATTCCCGGATTTTCATAGCTCGTTTTTTCGAACTACTGACGGTAACAATAAGGCGCAGCGATTTCGTGCGTAAATACGATGAGCCTATCGGGACGATAACTCGGTAAACGTACATCGCACGAATCTTTATTGCCGAGGAACGCGCAGTATCGAAACTCGTGGTCCCTCTCGAGCGAGCTCTCCCGCCGTGTCCCCTCTTTCGAACTCGGCACCGTGATCCCGAACCTTGACTCTTCATTAATCACCGAGCCGGTATCAATGACTGACTGAGTGACTGACGCCAGCCCGAGAAGGTATTATACTCGTATACCTACGCTCTGTTCGCGCTTCGAGTTTTCCACGAGACCGAGCAGACCTCGTCAATTTTTCCTTTATAAAAGAAAACGGTACGAGTGAAAATTTGCAAAGGTTCACTTATATATTTTTTATGATCTCGTATTTTGCAATTGCGATCGGTTACGAAAGACGAATCGTAAAAAGGGAAAAAATCAATAATTCGGCGGAGCGGCGCGGCGCCACGGCTCTCTCACCCTTCGCTTCGTACGGTCTATCGTTACGATCTGAACAAGGAAAGTCACGGTCGTCGGCTGTGAACGCGGTGTTCATCCCGAGGAATCGAAAGCCGCGCGGTCATCGTCGGTAGCGCGGGGGGAAGGAGGAAAAAGGAGGAGGACAGCGTGGTACGCCGGTACCGGCACCGGTTGATCGTGACTTGCGTCCGGCCCTCTTGTCTTCTGTTGTACCGTTGTTACACGACTCCTGTCCGTTTCGGTAGTTTTCGAGGGTGCTAGGCTGCTTTATCACGCGCGACCTCCCGCTGTTGTCACGCGATCTTATCGCGCCACGCCGCGTCGAGCCGAGCTGAGCGGATTCGTCTTCGGAAGCCACGCACGATCCCGGATCGCTTTCCAATCGAATCGTGGGTCGTTTCTTTTTACATCAGCTACTCCTTTATTTCTTACCATTAATTTCAACCGATTTCTGGGCCCGATGGATGAAATCTAATAAACGGGAGGTAAGGGAATCGAGTCGGGAGTCGAATTGACAGGGATTAAAGCGTGCGAGAGATCGGGTATCGCACGCGAGCACGGGATAATCGGAGCGATCTCTTATTAACCGAACGGCAATTATTCCACGCGGGTTGCCGCTCGTTATCTTTCAATGCACTCGCGCCAATTACTATTTTCCGATGCGGCGAAAATATAATAAGCCGCGGATCGATATCAGTAATTACGGATAATGCGCGATCGAAATTGAAGAGCCGCGAGGAAGAACGCGAAGCGTGGCCAATTAGAGAACCGATGCGCGATGTCCAAACGGTGTTGTATATGTAAAAGGAAAGTGAAACGCGCGGGCGAGCTTTGATAACCTTTGAGTCTGGGGCATCGGTCGATCTTTCGATTCTTCGTTGGACGTTATCGCCGTGTTGGAATTTCATCAACGGCGAGACGGCGCGCGGAGGTGCCCTCGGCTGCATTCATATTTTTAATTGTAAACATAACAATTATCATTTTACGAGCTGGATGCAATTAACACGACTTTTATGTGCGTCGCCTCGTGTTATTCCACCGATAAACCGGCATTTCACGATCACCGTTATCAGTGAAAAACGAGTGGTACCTTATCGCCGAAGTGCGCATTATTTATTACTGCCGACGAGAAAGTACTTATCCTTATTGCTTCGCGTATTTCAACAACAATTTACGCGACGACTTCGAAAGTGCGCGTGATGGGGAAATAATTGGCAGCGTCTCTCTTTTCCTCGAGCCTTGAACAAATTCCTTGAAACTTAGGAGATAGTCGTAGGACAATTAAAAATAGTGCTGTCGTTCGACGCGATAAGCGTCGCCGGTCGATCACGCATTTTTCAACCGTAGAAATTACTTTCGGTGCTAGTAATAAATCAACTTTCCTCCGAATAAAGGTAATGAGTGAGCAGACCCGTAATTCTGTACGTCATACCATTTAATAATTACAATTTAAATTATATAATTATGCGACCTTACGCGTACGGTGCTCTAGGTTTACGTAGATTGTAGTAAGTAGGTATTTTTTTTTTAGTTTAGACTATTACGTATATTACATGGAATGAAGTAACATTTGAGTTTGACGCTACACGAACGTAATACTTGAGCTTAATTTAAAAAGTTGGAGAACGCATCTTTCGCACCTGACGAGTAAATAGGCTCTCGTTTTCTCTCGTATACTCGCTTCCTCGCAAAATTGACCACTTCGGAATTGAATCACATTCGCATCCTCGACCATACGATTTCAGCGCCGCGCGTGCAGCGGACGCTTCGAAGACGATCAAAATTCTTGAACGAAAATTCAACGAAGACACCGAGGAGAAAGGCATACGATCCACCGATGCGTGTCGCATCCTTCGTTTCCCTCGAAGAGCGCAGAAAACAATATCGAACTCTGCATTCATAGGTACGGAAAATAATAATAATAATAATAATATTAATAATAATAATAACGAAACAAATAAAAAAAAATACAATATTAACACTGGACCAAGTCGTTAGCAACGGTACTCACTCTCGATAGAATAATAGCAATAATATCAATAATTCTCGAATAATCATCGTAATGATATTAATAATAATTATTATAATTAGAGTCATCACTATATTCGCTTCATTTAAATATCCTTAGTGCGGATTACCAGGCGATAACGAAGGAAAGTCTAACCGCGAACGAACATAGGAAATTTGCATCCGCGCCGGATCTATCACATCGCCAACAATAAAATTACATTCCACGAAGCGCGGATTCGTTCTCTTTTCTACCACGTATTTTTTAAATCCGTTATCGAGTGCGAAAGAATTCGAGGAATCGGCTCGTTCGTTAACGCCTCGTACCGATAATAACGTTGTTCAATAATCGTGTTGCAATATATTCAATAGCTATGTACAATTCAACGTTATAGCTTATGCGTTTGCGTCTCCCTTTCCATTACGTTTGCGACTATTTCTCTCTCTCTCTCTTTCTTTCTTTCTTTCTCTCTCTCTCTCTCACACTCCGAATATAGATAATTAAACATATACATATATATATATTTCTTTTTTTAGATCCCTGTATTCTTCCGAATTTGCTTCGCGTAAAAGTTGCGCGGTGCACGAACATGTTTACTAAGCACGGAACGATTGCTAACTGTCGCTTGTTTCTCCACGCTTTCTTCTTCCGCCTCGTATCACAAGATAAACCAATTAGCTCGCGTCGCACCAGCGAACACAATATCTAAAATTCATTTATACACACCTGCCGTTTCTCGTTCGATTAGGTTCGGCTAAGAGGGATCCTCCCGTTCCTTCTTCTTCTCCTCCACCTCAGGACAGCTGCGCTAACCCGTTCGATGCGCAGTCGCGAGTACGAGATCGCCGTCAAATTGATCGCGAATTCGTTTCAACGAGTAATCTTTGCGGAAAATTGATTTTGCGACAGGACTATTGATTCTCGTATACACGTAGTCTAAAATTTAGCTGCCACAGGGGACGCGAGTCGCGTTATTTTATTTACATTTACAGAGCTGCCCAGTGTCGTACCGAGAATTCGTGCAACAGCCTCTTATTTTCTACAAAGCGCTCGTAACGCGCATCGTTCCGATTTGATCGATTGAACGGACGTCGAAGAATGCCGCGGCAGCTCTCATCGACGAAAAACAGCGGAGAGAGAGAACAGGAGTATTCGATAGGCACCCTTACGTACTACGAAGTTAGAGACTTTAACGTCCACACAGAAACTGCGCGGTACGCCGATGCGATGGAGGCTGCGTGTTCTCCCATCGACGAGCACGCCCTCGATGCACGAGAGCGGAACAGGAGAAAGAGAAAGAGGAAGAGAAAGAGGAAGTGGAAGAAGATGAAACGAGAAGTTAAGCGAGCAAGTAAGTAAGTACATACATACATCGACGCATTCTCCGCTGTTCGTTTTCCATTCTCGTTCGGAACGGGATTACAGGGGAGGGTAGATGGAGTTCGGATAGATTCAGAGATGCGAAAACTGTGCGCAGCCAGGCAAGATAATTAATTAATTAGTCCGCTCAATTAATTAATCACTTAGACCGCTAATTTCTACGACTTAAAAATTACTGATTCGGTTTTTATCTCACCCGCTGAGGTGGTCTCTCGTCCGCGTTCATCACCCTAGTGCGTTCGGGATCATTCGGTAATATTTTATGCGGCGAGAGCCCCTCGGAGCGCGTCCAGTCCATTTGAATCGCGGGCGCACGGCGTTGCGCAGTTGCAGAAAATTTTTCGTTCGGCTTCCCTTCAACTTCGAACAGTTCTGTGTCGCGACGACGGAGTTATCCTCGCAGTGGTCACAGGTGCCAACCCACCGAAAGTAAAAAAAGAATTTTTAATACGTCTCGTTTTTGAAACGGAATAAAAAGTTCAAATAATTACAAAATACTTGTAAGATTTAAAGCGAGAAACGTGGGGCACACTATTCATGCATCAATTATCTATTGCATGCGCCTCACGTTTCTCGTTTTAAATCTTACAATTTTGTAATTATTTTGTACTTGTTACTCCGTTTTAAAAACGTGGTGTATTAAATTTTTTCATTTAAATAATTATTTTCTCCTTTTTAGTCTTTAGCTCATCGGGAAGTTACTTTAAAATCAATTGCAAAATTTGTAACGAGCAGACAGATAAGAAAGCAAGCTAATAAAAATGTAAAACGAATAACTCATAGAACGTACGTCAATTTTTATGTAACGAAAAACGAATTCAATCCCCCTAAAATCGTACTAGTTTCTATCAAAGTCGAACGATAGTGAAACCCCAAAAAATCGTCCGCTCGTTCGTTACGTTCTGTACGACGCCAGCAAAAAGGCAACGGAGTTAGCGAAACGCGGGTAGAAAAACCGAGTGCGTAGGGAGAAAAGGAGAGGAAAATTCCGGTTGACGAGTAACGATCGGTGGGCCTGTGTCGGAGACCCTCGCGTCTCGAGGTCTCGCCACATGTTTCTTCACTGCGAGCGAAGTTGGTTCCCGTGGCCCGGTCGCGGTTCGACTTGGTCGCGTTCCACCGTAGTGGAACACGTCGGCCGACGAGAAGGCCGCGGCCACGGGTCGGTTCGAACAAAAAAGCCTTTTTAGAAGTTCTGCTCGCCGTACATCCCGGGGAACCGGACAGCGTGTGCTCCGAGCTCGGCGGGCGAGAACTCGTCCTATGTGGCCAAGTGCGCGAACTGGCCTGGGTGTGGCGCGAATTGGTAAGGGTGGCCGTACGGCGACATATGGTACGGTACGATGTTCATGCTCGCCATCTTGTGCTCCTTTTTCCACTTCATCCGCCGATTCTGGAACCAGATCTTGATCTGACGTTCCGTTAAGCAGAGTGCGTGCGCGATCTCGATGCGACGCCGCCTCGTCAGGTACCGATTGAAGTGGAACTCTTTCTCCAGCTCCAGAGTCTGATACCTGGTGTACGACGTCCTCTGCCGCTTCGTCTCTCCGTTCGCGTTCACCGTACCTGAACAGAGAACGCAACAATATATTCTCTAAATCTCACGTGCACGTTTGTTCAGTAACATTTTATGGAAAATGAAATCGCGACATGAACGATCGAACTTATTGTGCGTCGAAAGGTTATGAATCGAAGAAGGTGGATGATAATAGCTAGTCCCGAACGCGTAACGCTTCACGGGTTCTCGTTAATTATTTCAACGAGCCGTTTAACGCATCGACCATCATCGTGCTACCGTATCGCCACGCTGGTCAACTTGGCAGCTGTTTTACCTATTTGCTCAGCGCACGCCCGAGCCATAAATAATTTTGCAACGCCGTTATTACGATACTCCGCCTATTACACCTATCGTTGCAAAAGCGACCGAGCCGGCTGGCTATCCCACTAATAAATGAATAGCATCGAGCGTCGGTAGAAACCTTCGAGGTCGATTCTAAATACCAATAACCTGTTAGCCGTGGTTTTCCAGCCGCTCAATTGCCAGTTACGCTGCTAAACCCAGCCGGTTCATCCAGTAACGCCTCGATATTCCAATTACTCTGACCCGTTCTCTTTCTTCGAGCCCTCCTTTTCCAAACCGATTCGTAAAATGATAATCGGCTACTGTGCCGTACCAACGAGCTTCCCGATGCGATATTGTTACGTACAAACGATGGAGAGAAATGATTACACGGCGAATGGAAAGTGTTCTGAATATTTTTATTTCTCGCTGCGAGACGTCGATTTCGAATCGAGCAGGTGCAGATCGAAGAAGCGCTATCCCATTACGTAGTGGTCATAGATCCGTGTCAATGCGGATATTAAAGAGTCGGCTCATTTACAGCAATAATGAGGGGACTATTAATAGCGCGCGAGGGAGAACTGAGAGATTGCTCACGGCTGCTGCCCGTGGTCACCAGTGCGAAAAAACTGGCTTTCCAACCATTGTACTGTGAGAAAATACTTTGACCCAGAATAGCGTCGCTTGCAAAAAATTTATTTGCATTTTCATTTACAAAATAGAATGAGAGTTTTAATAAGCCAGCGGTATAATAGCGTTCATAGCTTCTGCGCGCAACCTACAAATCTTAGGCTTCCGTCATTTAAAAATCCATTACCGAACCGATTGTGGGACGCAACAATAATCTTTTTACAGACGAGCGTAAGCTCATCCACTTGAGAGCTTTCGGGAAGCTTTCCAGCGAAGCTTAACGACCGGGGACCCTTCGTTATCGCTTTCCTCGCGATGTAACACGTCGCCGTGACTTTTTAATAAATAGTCAGCCCCTGTCCCTCTCTGGTTGGGGGTATCGTTTGACCATCACCGTTTAGCGAACGGACCAACGGAATTCCTTTTTCTGGTTCTGCTCATTATTATACGATGGTCCAACGCGCGAAACTATAAAAGCTGGCACGCGTACCCGAACGGGACACCACCGGGGGATCGTTGCCGTGCGGATCCTCGATCCTTTCCCAGTGATTAATTGCCGACGGCGTCCCGGTGACGTCGATGCAACCCTATGACGCGCCGCGGAGACAATCCGCTTCGCTGATCCGCTTGCACGCTCCTCGGGCGGTACACGCGCTTCATTCTCGATCATTGACGTTACATTCATTTACTTAAACTACTTAGAATTTTCACCTACGTGCTTTCCGTTATCTTTGATTTCGTGATGTCCAGATTCCTTTGTTATATACCTGAAGTAAAAATATGAGTCAATGGCAAAGCATCTAGAGAATGGGTATTATTGATGGGAGATCTTGAAATTAAATGCGGGGGTGGATCGAAGGTGCCTGAAAGTAGCCCGTTGATTCGATGAGATTCGTGAAACGATAACGAGGACATTCAACATCGACCAGTGATTAGCCCTTATTCGAAAACTATCAATCTGCTCGCAGATGAGCCCTCGTAGCTGCTACGTAAATCAACGCCTACTATATTTACAAAGTACAATTAGAATTGAAATCAAAGTTGCCATGTTTTGACAACGATTCATGAAGTTCGTGTCGACACGCTCATCGTTTGAAAGTATTGGCCTTCGTCGCATTGTTCGATCTGTGAAAAATCACGGCAAGCTCGTAACGAGTGCAGCTACTGCAAAAAGTCTAACGTCGTACGAAAAAAGGGAAATCGTGGTAAACACGGATCAAACTATTAGCCGCGAGGAGCTTCGAGCGTGGGTCTGTCATCGAGAGGAAGAACATCGGGCCGGTTTTTCTAAATCCAACGGGGCAACGATGATTAATGGGGTTCGGCTCGGCGCGCCGCGGCGCGGCGTTTCGTCGTCGCGTCCGCGTCGGTCGGGTCCGTGAAAGAATACCACGACGAGGCATTCGCAACAACAAAGCGCGGGGCGCGCGCTCGTCTTTTGAATAATATAATCCGTGAATGCGTACGGATTCGTGTGTTGCGTTCGAACCGCGGGGTTCGTTCAACCGGCGAACAAAGCTCGCAGGATAATGATCCATTATCAGCCCGTTGGTGATAAAGATACGCGCGAGAATCCACCGTGACCGGAATACGAAACGGGGCCCGAAACCTTCCTTCCTTTTTTTTCGTCTCTCTCTTTCTCGTTCCCCGGGGGCGACGCGATGATTAATCGTTCGGTCGCGTCCGCGTCTTGTCAACGTCGATGCACCGGTTTTCTGCAATGAAAGAATGCGGGTCCCGGTGAAAGTTGACGACCGTTGTTCTTTTCAGCGTGGAAAACGAATGTAATATTGCCTGAACAGTGTTCGCTTCCATCGCGGCTCGGTTCAGTTTTGATTCGGTTGGAAAATCACTGACCCGATGCTCCATTCATAGGCTAATTCTAAACGTATCAATTTATAGTTACATTCTCAACTGAAGAATCTGTTACACAACGTCTCTGGAGAAACGACGAACACCTTTCATTTACCACTTAACACCCTTCTCTGTTCTAAAATACACTTCACCTAAATCATTTTATTCCACGACAAAACCGACAAGGAAGACCAAGAATAGATCTGACGTCTCGTACATAAAAATAACCTAGGAAATTGACTCGTACAAATTTTAAGGATAATCGAATGGGTGTGGGCGTGCCGATCGGGTTTCCCTCTTGCGAGAAAGAATAAATCTGCCATTTTATGAAAGCAGTCGGTTCAACGAACAGCGTGCAATTAACGACACGCGTGGCCCGTGCGAGTTTTTTTTCCCATTTCCCGTTCGCCGCGAGTAATTAGAGAAAAACTGGCTCGCGCGAATCGCACCGTAACAACGTTCCATTAAAGTGTTTGTATCGAGGCTCTGGTTTGCTGTTAGCGATTCGACTTCGAGATGAGATCCCGCGCGATGGATACGCTAGAAAAAAACGAATTCGCGCTAACTACCGTCGATCAATCTCCTCCATGCGATTACTTTCGCTTTGAATAGTGCGGCAAGTTATGCTCTTTTACATAGTTCCTTATCTTTCCCTCGGTCATTTCTTTTTTAGGAAAGCATACTAAAGACGCTTCTTATACGATATCAAGCTTTTGCATTTAACCAATAATTCCTTTAGCAATAGCTTTTATTTAAAAGTTTAAATTCGAGCTTAGTAAGTAACAGGTGTTTTACGTCCTCTAGTTTTATTCTGTATCGCTTGAAATGGATCAGGATGGTAATTTTAATTGCACCTTGCGTTTCGGTAAGTCGTTGCACATCGAGCGCGTTGCGATAAAATATACGGACTGTCAACGGTGTGTGCTTTACCATCCGCGGCAGCTGTGAGCAATCACTTATCCGTTACTTTATGCATTCGCAGTGTTTAGCGTAAACAATCATGAGACTTGTAATAAGAAAACACTGTTACAGATGTGACATCCGATACCTCTCTTCTACGCGTGTCCAATAAATAATAATAATAACAAGAATCTGTTTTTTCTGTCTTCTGCATCTCGGCAAATAGAAATTGTCTAGCCTAATAATAATTTCTCAACAAAATGGAGAGCGTGTCGCACGGTAAAAAATGTTTCACGTCCAACGCGAAGGGCTGGGACGGAAGGAGGGGAGAAGAAAGAAAGACAGGGTCAACGAGTCGCATAGCTGTCATTGGTGTTAAGACCAACGATGTAGAATGAAAGACTGCTCGCTAAGCACAGGCCCGTGTCGTGTCAGCCGTTTCGGTGTCACCTCGCGTCGTCGACGAACGTTTTCGGGGCTCGGCTCTTAATAGAAACCGTGGTCCCGCTCCGCGCGTATTCGCGCCGAACCACGGGGCGAGTGTGTGTACCGAACGTGTCACCGTTCTCCCGTAGATCGTTTCTGACCGGGTTGACTGACAGACCGGCTGCCCGCGTCTGACTACGCGCGCACGTCAACGCAACGGGACAACCTCCGCTCCGAAGTCCGCCGCGCGATCGGTTTTCCTGTCGTTCCTCTCGGTCACCGAGACACGGAGATCGATACCCGAATCCAGCGGGGTGTAGCGAGTAATAGAAACTTTCGAGAATTCGATTTCTCGTTTCGTGTTTAGAGATAAAAATCCGTGACGAAAGATGTTTCCTACGTTACAGATCTCGATTACGGTGTCGGAGTAAATAATATTTAGAGAACGGAATTGCCTTCGTAAATCCTGGCCAGCTATTATGTTTCTAAATCGGTTTCCATCATCCGAAAAGTACGGTAGCTTAGCTAGATCAAACGAAGGGTCATCCAGTGTAATTCAGATATCCGCACAATGGGAGGCAGGTGGGATTATCTCTGTGAACGTGCAATTAATGGCGTCAGCGTTCGTCGCTATCGGCCTCCGAGCAACGAGCGACTGGCCGAATCGCGCGTGAGTAGAATTGCTCGATTAAGCGTCGCTGCTCCGGAATCGTGGCACGAAACGACCGCCTGTCGCATTCCTACGACCGCTCTGCGCGAGTCTGATCCTCTACGAATGTATATTTAGAGTCTCGCCACCGGCTTAACTCCGCCGCCACGTGGATCTACGACTTGTTGTTTAATAGGATTTAGCATCCTTTGTTTTTGTCCATTAATCGTAATTTCAAAGAAATCTGTACCCTCCTATCAGTTCGTTCTTCGATTTCATTTTTTTCATCACTGAATCTATTCCGATCGAACAGAAGAAGGTTTACGAGCGAACAGCGAGGCGATGTTTCTCAAAGCGCGTTCTCTTTGAACCGCGGATGCTGCGCATTCCAAAAACCGTGGCGCAGAAAAACGCAATGCTAGGGATGCTTTGCATTTCATTTAAACGAAAGATCAACGCGCGGAATGTACGCGAAAGAACGTCGCTGGAATTCAGCCTTCGGCCCAGCGAATCAGCTTTGGCCTCTCGCAAAGTGCTGGCCGAGTGATAAGACGCAAACTTCTATTTTTTCCAACCACTGTAAAGGGAAACTGTGTTGCATGATAGAATCCATCGTGACCGCGATAGCTGTGCGATGATGCACGCAGTCGATCGGAACAACAATGCACTCGACGAACAGAAAGTCGATCGTGATTTGCAATGTAAATTAGTTCCTGACGCGATCTCTCTTTTTAAAATGGTATGCATCGTACAATGTTGTTTCGAAGCATTACTCATTTTTATTTCTTCGCCGTGGCAAAAAGCGTGCGCGACACAGGAACGGCCGGCTATCAATTCGCAAATCAGACGTTTGACGCGACAGAACAGGGAGTATTTATAAGTCCGAACAGGAATCTAGCTCCGAAGAAATTATAAATCATCGATCCTCGGCCGAAGAGATTAACGGAACGAGAAGAGGATAGGAGGAGAGGAGCACCGCGTGGCACGACGACAAAGACGATGTAAATCTAAAATCTACTCGGGGTCCTCGACGTTCGTGGCTCGATCTGCTGCGCTGGTGAAACACATCCAGCACCAGCAACGGCAGCGTTCGAAATCCCCGTCTAGCAGCTCTCTCCATTGACACGGGCCCGACAAAAGAAGAGCGGAGGTTCATAAATAACCCGGCCAGTTTATCGTGCCTATTATGCAATTACGATTGCATCTTTCGTGCCTAGGTGGTCCACCGACTCAAGATCTTATGCCCGAGCCAACGAGATAGTGCCTCGTGCCCTTTTAAAAACTTGTCTTCGTCGTTGTTTCTAATACACGACTACGTGTCGTATATCTAATTAAAATCAGTTCGACGTACTCGTGCGAACGATCGTCTTGAATCGAATCAGCGTGAAAATTCTAACTCCTAAAAACGTATCTCTTACGTTGATTTAATCCCTCTCCGTTTCAAAAACACGGTTTGCTGGATTCCTATTTTCCCCCGAGTGAAAATCTCAGTCGGCAGCGAGGAAAGATATTTTTAGTAGTCTTGGCCCCAGTGTTTACTTTCCCAGTTGCCGTTTAATTCTAACTAGAGAACACGAGTGGAACAAATAGTCACGGATATATTTTATTACGAAACTCTTGATAAGCGACCGCGTTGTGTAATTGATAATTGAGCGAACAGATGGCGAACAAGAAAAAAATTCGATAGCGCGTATCAAAGCAATCGTTAAATGATTTTATATAACACTGTTGCAAAATATTAAACCAATTCCTATTTCAATTTCTTACTCGATCGCTAACGTCTGCTTCACTGTCCATGAAATGATATCCCTTATTTAAAATTGACGTTCCGGCTCAGACAGAGTTTAAACCGAACTTATTTATAATTACCACCTCGCTGTATTAGATTTCTAAGTGGGACTATTTTTTAACGCGATTCCATGGTAAGAGCAGAAGCTGGACGGATAGGGATCGAGTCGGCGCGTATCGGCTAACTGGCTCCGGGCCAGTCTCGTCCTCGGGGTGGATTCGCGAAAACTCGCCGCCTCGGCTCGTTGCGCGCGCTTTAAATTTATCTAAGCGTGTTTTGCGTCATTCAGCCAGCATCTCGGCTGATTTGTGACCTTTCGGTGCTTTCGCAGCTGCCGCGAGCCACTGCGCCGCCGCCGAGGCCCCGATCGCACGGTACCGTCCAAAGATCGTAAAATCAACGACCTGTCGACATTCCCCGACGTCCCGCTCGCCGATCGACTACGCGATCCACCTGTTACGGCACATCCGTAACCATGAGTCCACTCCGGAAACCTAGCCAGATCCTAAGTTAGTACACGATTCCTGTTGTGATCCGACTCGACCCTTGTTTTGAGCTGTTAATGGCCAGTCTCATTGGAAGTTGTGACACGTCGCAGACGTTTCACAGATTTAACCGACCATTCGTTTGACGTAACGCGGTTGTATAATATACCGAGGCATCGCGGTATTCCCCGTACGATTTACATAAAAATTTACGGAGAATGAAATAGCGTTCTACAAACGAAGATCGATCCGGCCGTTGAAAGAAGACCATAAAGAACCGGTCTAATCAAATTAGATCATTCCGGTTCCGCGTTGGCCGCCGCGTGGAACGGACAGTTATAAATAGATTCAAAAACTATTGCTTTTCAATCCGCGTGGCGAGAGGTTTTCGAGAGGAGCGCGTGTCGAGAGGTAAAACGAACGAAAGAAAGCGAAAAGGGGGTTGAAGAAGGAAACGAAGGGAGAGAAAGACAGAGGGAGCGAAAGGACGACGACGACGGGTTTCTCTCCCTCTCGGCGAAGCTTTTATGCCCGAAGTTTCCGAGCCAGCGTTCTCTCTGTCTATCCGTTTGGATCATTTGTTATCTTCCACGAGAAAGCTCCCCGACGCAAATAGGTTTGTTTCTGGCCGCTTTAAACGCTTCACAATAATCCACACGAACTCAAATTCAATTAACGCCTCTCGGCGTTCCCCGGCCGCCGTCGCGCCGCACCGTGCCGGGCCGAGCCCCGACCGACCAACCCCCGCCGTCTCTCTGCACTTTGTACCCGTTGACAGGGAACGAAAGTCGCGAACGCGTTACCTCTCCTTCTTCTTTCGTCTCTTTTATGTCGGGACCGACGGCGAATATTGATGTACGTGCTTGGAACGCTCGACGACCTTGAGCGGTTTGCCGTACGTGGAGAAAACGCGACGTTGATGAACGCCTTTGTTGCATAATTTCGAGCGAAAGCGTGGAAAATGGCAGCTCGACAGCTTCGACACCGAAGAGGTTCGGAGTATCGAGACCCCTAACCGCTAAACAATCTAAAATTAAATGTTATCTGACCGATCTCGTGGAAGCTCGTTCCCCTTAATCTTTCAATCCTTCCTCCAAACGGCGACCGTAAATCATAGCTCGCCCAAAATTAGACGACGAGGCCCTTTCAGTGGGTCATCCAACCCCGTGTTCGCTGTTCACCCCGTGGACGCGCGGGGATTGAATTCACGCGCGGCAAACCGTCCCGTGTCCGAGGGTTCGCCCTCGGATAGAAACGAGGAGAGAAAGAAATGGTATTTGTGTACGACGGCCGCGAAGACGACGGAACGGAACGGGATCGAGGAAGAATGGGGAATAGTGAGTGCGCGTCTCCATCCATCAGGCAACGGTCGACACACGCGACTCCAACCACCGAATGCATTATCTTCCGATGCGAAGCACCGGCTTATACACGATGCCTTTTCGATAATCAGAGCGTTTAGGCCTGTTTATGCATTCGGCGGATAACGTATGGCTCGCCGCTGGACCGATACTGATGTTACTGTCCTTGCCTTTCGACGTTCCAGATTCCAGCCTCCCATGCCTTATAAGCCGCACCGTTCGCCGGTCTTGCCGATCTCCGCGAACTTCACAGATTTACATGGTAAACTAACGATCGTGACATTTTGGAAATGCAAACCTCTTGACAATCTTTTAATAACCCACTCCCCGGTGCAGGCTGGGCCCAACAGAAATTTTCAACAATTAATTGGCAATGATCCGGCGAACCGTGGTCGCGCACGATACCGTACGATATACTCTCTCTCGCGAGTATAGGTACACGCTCACGCGAACGTCGCGCGGGAACGTTTCGAGGCAGGAAAATTAATGACTTACCTTCAACGGGAACAATACAGTCAGCTGCGGCTCTTTACGTGTCTGCGATGCCAGAGGCTCTCTCGCCTAAGGTCGGACAAAAACACACAAACGAGCGTGCGTACACGCGCGTATGCGTGAATCGATTCATGGTGGAACCGTATCCGAATTGATAAAGGGACATAAGCGTCGGGACGAAAAGACGCTTGATAATAAATAGAACAATATTTGCAATGGAAGAACTAGTTGCTGATTTCTCTTTAATTATACTTCGTATCGATCGATCTGATAAGTTCGATCGATTTTTTCAATCGACGTTAGAACGTATATTTTTCATGACCGTCAGTGTATCGTTTTTCTTTTTACATTTTCGTCGCTGTACTTCGACGCCTCCGTGTTCTCTTCTTGGCTCGCGACGACGATGTCGCGCGCAATTTGCCACGGTCTCGCTGGATTATCGTGCTTTATGCGTCCTCGTAACGTCCCTCCCTCTGCTTCCCTCTTATTATATTGTTGGCCGGTTCCTACGGAATTCTCTCACGATTTTAGAGAGACCGTATTTTCGGTAGCGAATCCCGACCAACGCGCAATGTAATTTCTAGAACGATTCCCGAATTGGAATTCTAATGCGGGAACGATCGATCAAAATGCTGAGGCCACGGATAACGTATCTCTCTTTGTGTCATACACATTGTTGTTATAAATGTTGTTCAAAGCGAACGATAAGCCTTTAAAGTATGCGTGCACTGCCCATTTCCTGCGTTGTGATACCTAATCTTCCGATACTTGTATCCGCATTTGTTTAAAACTGTCTCAAGGTACGATACATATTTGCAAAACGAAGGATCCTCCAGGAAGGAAACTCCATCTGCTTGTTATTTCGCGAGAACGAGACTCGCATTCGAGGTCTGAGCGTTCTCTCGCCTCGGTCCTCTATGAATCATGTAGGCACCGATGTGCTTTAGGTCAGCCTGTTTCTCTTTGGTGGGCTGTCGGTTTTGATCGGCCATGGCGTTCCTCCTGGTTACCCCGTGTCGGGTGCTGCTCGAAGAAACGTCTCGCAGTGGTACGTAAAGCCTCGAAGCGCGAGCATTTATTTATGGTCCCGGATCGCCGGGGTGCAGCTACGTGGAACCGCCTCTACACGTACACGTTCCTCTCGCGAAACCATCGAATCGAGCTATTTAATCCCGATATCGCTTCATTCTGCAGTTAAAACTTACTTCCACGTAACGATTTTGATGACAGTTTGAGACATTTGAACAAGATAATTAGAAGTATCAAATACCCTAACCAATTTTCAATGGATCCTTCGCATGAAGAGAGGATTTCCGGATTACTTCTAACGATACTCGATTGCCTATACGAGAATCAACGAATGCAAAAAAATGTTCGAAACGTTCTGGCACATTCATCTTCGGGCACAATGTCTGGACAAATTGGAGCAGCGTAAAAGAGCAAAGAGGTCGTCTTTTAGCGGAACGGCTGATGGTTTCCCGTTTGGAAATCTTATCCGAATGGCGTGGAGAGAACCCTCTCGGAAGAATTCACGGTAGTATGTAAACCTCGCGAGCAAGCATTTATTTATGGTCCCGGGTCACCGGCTGGGGCCGCCTCCACTTTACAGAACATATATTTTACGCGGTGCGCGGAATGAAGCTGTTTCCTGCTCGATTCCGCTCTCGCCACTTTGATTCGCGGGAGACCCGCGCTAATTGAGGCTACGCCACGAGATAATTGTCGGGGACGGATCATCTGACATCATTCGAACCAGTTTCGTCTCGCTAGATCGTGGAAACTAGATCCTAAAATTTGTTACTCGGGTATTTTTAATGAGCTCTGAACAGAATATTTTTACAAGTTTCGTAAAGCGGACAAGTAAACTAGCGTGAATCCACTGGTCGCCGCGCAGATGCGTCGAGAAAGAAACTGTGGATTTCCCGTTTTTGTCGCGACAGATGACCAACATTCACCGCAACGAAAATGGCGACTACGTCTCTTCCCTTAGGAAACCGGCGGCATCAGAAATGAGACTCGCACGGGCCGAAAATAGTTCTCAAAGGGTGTAAAAAAGGACGAGGATGCAAGCTGAGCGTGATTCCGCGGCGCGTCGCTGCGCTTACCGTGTACCCTAACGGATTGAAATATCCGTGGGAATTAATTAACCACGGTGGTAGAGCGCGTTTCAACCTTGAACAAATAAATCCGCGCGCGAGGAAGTCGTGGAGAATCGCACGTAACACTTTTCCGACGAGTTTTCCTTCGCGGGATAAGAAATTGATGCGGCTGTTAAATCGTTACAAGAAGCGTAATGCGCCGTGTCATAGAACCAAGGTGCTAACAAACGCGGAGTTTCTTAACCACCGACTCGGTTAATGGACCCTTTGCATTATGTTAACATTTTCCTGTTCCGCTGTTAGCGTTTCCCCTGGTCGTTAAGCCCGTCGTGAAGAGACGAGCGAGAGGTTGTTGAAAGAAATTTATTCGCATTGCCTGCATCAGGTTCGTTTAATAAATGATACTACGAATAAATTTGATGTATCACCAATTTACTTCTAAAACTGAAACGCACCGTCCCTAATTAAATCGTTGGTAAACGCGAGTTCGCTATTCCGCGATTATTTAGGTACGAGGCAAAGGTAGATTGGATACACGCGCGTTAGTTGGCATGCAGAATGGCTTCTTCAGGGACGTCTTCATACGCGAGGTCGACCTACTCCTCTCGGTAAACCGTGAATGTCACCGTGACCAATCTTCCTCAGGCAGGCGTGCGCAGCTGACTTATGCCATTCCTTTTTATCACGCATCCAGCTACCTTTACCCCGTTCCTTTTACGCACGTCGATTCTCTCGTCTTCTATTTTAACGCATCACGATTCTTATCACGCGTTTTTCCCTTTTTTCTGAACCACCGGGTAACCGCGTTACCGTTATCGCAGGTGTTGCAAAAGTTTTCGATGTATCTTCTTCTGTACTTGATTATCTTCTCCTTCGAATAAATATATTACCTTTTCTGTAGAATCGACGATCTTAAAATATTGATAAAGGACTGTTGAATTAAGGGTACGTACTTCAATTGGCAGAGACCGATCGACGGTACAATTAAGGATTTATTGGCTATACAGTCAATCCCAAATGTTTATGAACTTTAGAAACGCATTTTTTAAAAAGAAATCAGACGTCGGAAGAACATTGCTAATAATAAACAATGAAAAAAAATTTTCGATTTTCCCGAGATTTTTCCAAGGGGTACCCCTTCAATTTCTTCCAAATTTTCGTTTTTGGCCAATAACTCCCAAACCGTTGGACATACAGAAAAATTGCATAAGACCTTTCTTGTAGAGGACGACGAGATTTACAATTTCCATGTAAAATTTTTTCGCTAACGTCAATAG